>NW_024725763.1:0-14810 GCF_018991925.1 Homarus americanus | reverse complement strand
ATCAAAGTATTACTTCGTTCAGTTACGTGTTGCTTTAGAGATGTGCCTGTGAGTGTCAGAGGTGTAACTGGGGTGTCAGAGGTGTGCCTGGGAGTGTCAGAGGTGTGCCTGGGAGTGTGGAGGTGATCCTGGGGTGTAAGAGTGTGCCTGCAAGTGTCGGAGGTGTGCCTGGGGAGTGTCGGAGGAGCTGTAGTGTCAGAGGTGTGCCTGGGGAGTGTCAGAGGGGTGTGCCTGGGAGTGTCAGCGGTGTGCCTGGGGAGTGTCAGAGGTGTTCCTGGGAGTGTCAGAGGTTACCTGGGAGTGTCAGGGGTAGGCACCAGGTGACTGGGGTGTGCCTGGGAGTGTCAGGGGTGTGTCTGGCGGTGTCAGAGGTGTGCCTGGGGTGTTAGAGGTGTTCAGGGGTGTCAGGGAGGTGCCTGGGGTGTTGGGGAGTTGGCACCTGGGTGTCAGAGGTGTGCCAGGGATGTCAGTGGGTGCCTGGGGTGTCAGAGTGTGCCAGAGTGTCAGGGGTGCCTGGGGTGTGAGGTGGAGTGCCTGGGGTGTTGGGGGTAGCAGGTGTCAGGGGTGTGCAGGGAGATGTCAGTGCAGTGCCTGGGAGTGTCAGAGTGTGCCTGGGTGTCAGGGGTGTGCCTGGGGTGTCAGAGGTGTGCCTGTGTCAGGTTGTGCCTGGGAGTGTCAGAGGTGTGCCTGGGGTGTGGAGGTGTGCCTGGGGTGTCTGAGGTGTATCTGCTGGGAGTATCTGGGGTGTGCCTGGGGTGTGTCAGAGGTGTGCAAGTGTCAGAGTGTACCTGGAGTGTCAGAGGTGTGCCTGGGAGTGTCAGGGTTGTGCCTGGGTATCGAGTAGATTGCCTGGGGTGTCAGAGGTGTGCCACCAAGTGTGGGAGTGTGCATGGTGTCAGGTGTGCCTGGCAGTGTCAGCGGTGTGCCTGGGGTGTCAGAGGTGTGCCTGAGGAGGTGTCAGAGGTGCCTTGGGGAGTGTCAGAGGTGCAGGTGTGACTGAGGTGTGCCTGGGGAGTGTCTGGGGTGTGCCTGGGGTGTCTGAGGTGTGCCTGGAGTGTCATGGTGCCTGGAGTGTCAGGTGTGCCTGGGAGTGTCAGGGGTGTGCCAGGGAGTGTCAGTGGAGTGCCTGGGGAGTGTTGAGGTGTGCCTGGGGGTGTCAGAGGTGTGCCTGGGGTGTCAGAGGTGTGTCTGGGAGTGTCGGACGTGTACAGAGTGTCAGGTGTGCCAGGGATGTCAGTGGAGTACCTGGGGTGTCGGGGTGTACCAGGGAGTGTCAGAGGTGGCACTGGGATGTCAGAGGTGTGCCTGGGAGTGTCAGAGGTGTGCCTGGGAGTGTCGGAGGTGTGCCTGGGGTGTAAGTGTGCCTGGGGTGTCAGCGGTGTGCCTGGGAGTGTCTGGGGTGTGCCTGGGGAGTGTCAGAGGTGTGCCTGGGGTGTCAGAGGTGCACCTTGGAGTGTCTAAGGTGTGCCTGGGGAGTGTTTGAGGTGTGCCTGGGAGTGTGCAGGGGTGTGTCAGGGTGACAGAGGTGCCTGGGGTGTCAGAGGAGTTCTGGGGTGAGAAGTGTGCCTGGGGTGTCTGGGTGTGCACAGGTGTCAGGTGTGCACCGGGTGTCAGGGGTGGTAGCAGAGTGTCAGTGGGTGCCTGGGAGTGTTGGGGTTGTGCCTGGGGTGTCAGGGAGGTGTGCCTGGGGTGTCAGGTGTGTCTGGGGAGTGTCGGACGTGCCTGAGGTGTCAGGGGTGTGCCAGGGAATGTCAGGTGTGTGCCTGGGGTTTCAGAGGTGTACCTGGGATGTCAGAGTGCTGCAGGGGGTGTCAGAGGTGTGCCTGGGGTGTCAGAGGTGTGCCTGGGGAGTGTCTGGAGGTGTGCCTGGGAGTGTCAGAGGTGTGCCTGGGGAGTGTCAGAGGTGTACCTGGGGGTGTCAGAGGTGTGCCTGGGGTGTCAGGGTGTGCAGGGGTGTCTGGGGGTGTGCAGGGTGTCAGGGAGACCAGGGAGTGTCAGAGGTGTGCCTGGGAGTGTCAGAGGTGTGCCTGGGGTGTCAGAGTGTGCAGGTGTCAGAGGTGTGCCTGGGGATGTCAGAGGGGTATGCCAGGGGAGTGTCAGAGGTGTGCCTGGGGTGTCTGGGGTGTGCCTGGGGAGTGTCTGGGGTGTGCCTGGGAGTGTCGGTGTGCCTGGGGTGTCAGGGTGTGCCAGCAGGTGTCAGGGGTGTGCCAGGGAGTGTCAGGTGGGTACCTGGGAGTGTCGGGGAGGTGTGCCTGGGAGTGTCAGAGGTGTGCCTGGGGAGTGTCAGAGGTGTGTCACAGGAGTGTCAGAGGTGTGCCTGGGAGTGTCAGAGGTGTGCCAGGGGAGTGTCAGTGGTGTGCCTGGGGTGTCAGAGGTGTGCCAGGGGTGTCAGAGGTGTGCCTGGGGTGTCAGAGGTGTGCCTGGGGAGTGTCAGAGGTGTGCCTGGGGTGTCGGAGGTGTGCCTGGGGTGTAAGAAGTGTGCCTGGGGTGTCAGCGGTGTGCCTGAGAGTGTCTGAGGTGTGCCTGGGAGTGTCAGGAGGTGTGCCTGGGAGTGTCAGAGGTGCACCTTGGAGTGTCAGAGGTGTGCCTGGGGAGTGTCTGGGGTGTGCCTGGGGTGTGGGGTGTGTCAGGGGAGTGACAGGGTGTACTGGGAGTGTCAGGGTGTGCCTGGGGAGTGAGAGGTGTGCCTGGGGAGTGTCAGAGGTGTGCCTGGGGGTGTCAGAGGTGTGCCTGGGAGTGTCAGGGGTGTGCCAGGGGTGTCGGTGGGTACCTGGGAGTGTTGGGGTGTGCCTGGGGTGTCAGAGGTGTGCCTGGGAGTGTCAGAGGTGTGTCTGGGGTCGGACGTGTGCCTGGGAGTGTCAGAGGTGTGCCAGGGAGTGTCAGTGGAGTGCCTGGGGTGTCAGGGTGTGCCTGGGAGTGTCAGAGGTGTGCAGGAGTGTCAGAGGTGTACCTGGGGTGTCAGAGGTGTGCCTGGGGTGTCAGGTGTGCCTGGGGAGTGTGAGAGTGTGCCTGGGAGTGTCGGAGGTGTGCCTGGGGTGTCAGGTGTACCTGGGAAGTCAGGGTGTGCCTGGGGTGTCAGAGGTGTGCCAGGGAATGTCAGTGGGTACCTGGAGTGTCAAGGTGTGCACCGGAGTGTCAGAGGTGTGCCTGGGGTGTCAGAGGTGTGCCTGTGTGGTCAGAGTGTGCAGGTGTGGGGTGTGCCTGGCAGTGTCAGGGGTGTGCCAGGGGAGTGTCAGTAGGTGTCTGGGAGTGTCAGAGATGTGCCTCGGGTGTCAGGGTGTGCCGGGAGTGTCAGAGGTGTGCCTGGGGTGTCAGGTGTGCCGGAGTGTCGGAGGTGTGCCTGGGGTGTGGGGAAGTGTGCCTGGGGTGTCGGAGGTGTGCCTGGGGTGTCGGATGTGTCCTGGGAGTGTCAGAGGTGTGCTTGGGAGTGTCAGAGGTGTGCCTGGGAGTGTCAGCAGTGTGCCTGGGAGTGTCTGGGGTGTGCCTGGGAGTGTCAGAGGTGTGCCTGGGGTGTCAGAGTTGCTTGGGATGTCAGGAGGTGCACCTTGGGTGAGCAGTGTGCCTGGGGTGTCTGAGGTGTGCCTGGTGTCTGAGTGTGCCTGGGTGTGTGGGGTGTGCCTGGCGGTGTTGGCGGGTGTGCCTGGGGTGTCAGCGGTGTGCCTGGGGAGTGTTAGACGTGTATCAGGGGTGACAGAAGAGTGCCTGGGAGTGTCAAGGTGTGCCTGGGAGTGTGAGAGGTGTGCCTGGGGGTGTCTGGGTGTGCCTGGGAGTGTCAGAGGTGTGCCTGGGGTGTCAGGGTGACAGGGTGTCAGTAGAGTGCCTGGGGAGTGTCAGAGTGTGCCTCGGGTGTCAGAGGTGTGCCTGGGAGTGTCAAGGTGTGCAAGTGTCAGAGGTGTGCATGTCAGGAGGTGTGCAAGTTGTGGGGTGTGCAAGTGTCAGGCAAGGTGTCAGGGATGTGTGCACCAGAGTGTCAGAGGTGTGCTTGGGAGTGTCAGGGGTGTGCCTGGGGTGTCAGAGGTGGTGCCCAGAGTGTCAGAGGTTGCACTTGGGGAGTGTCAGAGGGTGCATCAGGGGAGTGTCAGAGGGTACCTGGGAGTGTCAAGGTGTGCCTGGGAGTGTGAGAGTGTGCCTGGGAGTGTCTGGGGTGTGCCTGGGGAGTGTCAGAGGTGTGCCTGGGTTGTCAGAGGTGTGCCTGGGGTGTCAGGGGTGTGCCTGGGAGTGTCAGAGGTGTGCCTGGGGGTGTCAGAGGTGTGCAGGTGTCAGAGGTGTGCAGGGAGTGTGTCAGGGGTGCCTGGGGTGTGTGAGGTGTGCCTGTGCAGGGGGTGTGAGATGTGCCTAGGGTGTCTGGGGTGCCTGGGTGTCAGGGATGTGCCTGGGGAGTGTCAGGGGTGTGCCTGGGGTGTCAGAGTGTGTGGGGTGTGGGGGAGGGTGCAGGGGTGAGAGTGGTGTGCCTGGGGTGTCAGGGGTGTACCAGGGAGTGTCTGAGGTGTGTGCCTGGGGTGTCAGAGGTGTGTGCCTGGGGTGTCGGAGGTGTGCCTGGGGAGTGTCGGGGTGTACCTGGGAGTGTCAGAGGTGGACAGGAGTGTCAGGGAGTGTGCCTGGGAGTGTCAGAGGTGTGCCTGGGAGTGTCAGAGTGTGCCTGGGAGTGTCAGGGTTGCCTGGGGATGTGAGGTGTGCAAGTGTCGGAGGTGTGCCTGGGGAGTGTCAGAGGTGTGCCTGGGTGTCAGGTGCCTGGCAGTGTCAGGTGTGCCTGGGGTGTCAGTAGTGTGCCTGGGGAGTGTCAGAGGTGTGCCTGGAGTGTCAGGGGTGTGCCTGGGGAGTGTCAGAGGTGTGCCTGGGAGTGTCAGGGGTGTGCCTGGGGTGTCTGGAGGTGTGCCTGGGGTGTGGGGAGTGTGCCTGGGGTGTCAGAGGTGTGTGCCTGGGAGTGTCAGGGGTGTGCCTGGGGTGTCAGAGTTGTGCCTGGGAGTGTCAGAGGTGTGCCTGGGAGTGTCAGAGGTGTGCCAGGGGTGTCAGAGGTGTGCCTGGGGTGTCGGAGGTGTGCCTGGGGAGTGTCAGGGTGTCTGGGAATGTCAGGGTGTGTGCCTGGGGTGTCTGAGGTGTGCCTGGGGTGTCAGAGGTGTGCCTGGGGTGTCAGAGGTGTGCCTGGGGTCAGGGTTGTGCCAGGGGTGTCAGTGGAGTGCCTGGGAGTGTCAGAGGTGTGCCTGGGATTGTCAGGGTGTGCATGGGTGTCAGAGGTGTGCCTGGCAGTGTCAGCGGTTGCCTGGGGAGTATCAGGGGTTTACCTGGGGTGTCAGCAGGGTGTGCCTGGGAGTGTCAGGGTGTGCCTGGAGGTGTCAGAGGTGTGCCTGGGGAGTGTCAGGGGGTGTGCAGAGGAGGGTGTCAGTGGATGCCTGGGAGTGTCAGAGGTGTGCCTGAGGGAGTGTCAGGAGGTGTGCCTGGGGTGTCAGAGTGTGCCTGGGGGTGTCAGAGGTGTGCCAGAGTGTCGGAGGTGCAAGTGTCAGGAGGTGTGCCTGGGGTGTCAGGTGTGCAAGTGTCTGGGGTGTGTAGGTGTCTGGGGTGTGTAGGTGTCAGAGGTGTTTGCAGTGTCAGGAGGTTGCAGAGGTGTCAGAGTTGCTTGGGTGGGGCTGGGGTGTGCCTGGGGTGTCTGGGGGTGTCTGGCGGTGTCAGGGGTGTGCCAGGTGTGGGCGTGTATCAGGAGTGACAGAGGGTGCCTGGGAGTGTTAGAGGTGTGCCTTGGGTGTCAGAGGTGTGCCAGGGAATGTCAGTGGGAGTGCCTGGGAGTGTCAGAGGTGTGCCTGGGTGTGAGGGGTGTGCCAGGGGGTGTGAGTGGAGTGCCTGGGGTGTTAGAGGTGTGCAGGTGTCAGGTGTGCCAGGGATGTCAGTGGTGCATGGTGTCAGAGTGTGCCTGGGGTGTCAGAGTGTGCCTGGGTGTCAGAGGTGTGCCTGGGGTGTGGAGGTGTGACAGGGGTGTCAGGAGGTGTGCCTGGGCGTGTCAGGTGTGCCTGGGAGTGTCTAGGTGTATCTGCTGGGGAATATCTGGGGTGTGCCTGGGGTGTCTGGGGTGTGCCTGGGGAGTGTCAGAGGTGAACCTGGGGTGTCAGAGGTGTGCCTGGGACTGTCGGGTTGTGCCAGGGAGTGTCAGTGGAGTGCCTGGGGAGTGTCAGAGGTGTGCCTGGGAGTGTCAGGTGTGCATGGAGTGTCAGGGTGTGTACCTGGCAGTGTCAGCGGTGTGCCTGGGGAGTGTCAGAGGTGTGCCTAGGGTGTCTGGGGTGTGCCTGGGGTGTCTGAGGTGTGCCTGGGGTTTCTGAGGTGTGCCTGGGGTATCAGAGGTGTGCCTGGGGTGTCAGAGGTGCACTTGAGGTGTCAGAGGTGCACCTTGGGGTGACTGAGGTGTGCCTGGGGTGTCTGAGGGTGTGCCTGGCAGTGTCTGGGTGTGCCTGCAGGTGTCAGCGGTGTGCACCTGGGGGTGTCAGAGGTGTGCCTGGGAGTGTCGGGGTGTGCCAGGGAGTGTCAGTGGAGTGCCTGGGAGTGTTGGGGTGTGCCTGGGAGTGTCAGAGGTGTGCCGGGAGTGTCAGAGGTGTGTCTGGGGTGTCGGACGTGTGCCTGGGAGTGTCAGAGGTGTGCCAGGGAATGTCAGTGAGTGCAAGTGTCAGAGTGTACCAGGTGTCAGAGGTGTGGGGTGTCAGAGTGTGCCTGAGGTGTCAGAGGTGTGCCTGAGGTGTCGGGTGTGCCTGGGGTGTAAGAGTGTGCCTGGGGTGTGTGAGTGTGCCTGGGAGTGTCTGAGGTGTGCCTGGGAGTGTCAGAGGTGTGCCTGGGGTGTCAGGGTGCCTTGGAGTGTCTGAGGTGTGCCTGGGGTGTTTGAGGTGTGCCTGGGAGTGTTGGGGGTGTATCAGGGAGTGACAGAGGTACCTGGGGTGTCAGAGGTGTGCCTGGGAGAGAGAGGTGTGCCTGGGAGTGTCTGCGGTGTGCCTGGGAGTGTCAGAGGTGTGCCTGGGTGTCAGGGTGTGCCAGGGAGTGTCAGTGGAGTGCCTGAGTGTTTGAGGTGTGCCTGGGAGTGTCAGAGGTGTGCCAGTGTCAGAGGTGTATCTGGGAGTGTCGGACGTGTGCCTGGGAGTGTCAGAGGTGTGCCAGGGAATGTCAGTGGAGTGCCTGGGAGTTTCAGAGGTGTGCCTGGGGTGTCAGAGGTGTGCATTGGAGTGTCAGGGTGTGCCTGGGAATGTCAGAGGTATGCCAGGGAGTGTGTCAGAGGTGTGCCTGGGGTGTCAGGTGTGCCTGGGGAGTGTCTGGGGTATCTGGGGAGTATCTGGGATGTACCTGGGAGTGTCTGAGGTGTGCCTGGGAGTGTCAGGAGGTGTGCCTGGGGTGTCAGGGTGTGCCAGGGGTGTCAGAGGTGTGCCTGGGAGTGTCAGAGGTGTACCTGGGGAGGTTCAGGGGTGTGTCTGCAGTGTGAGGTGTGCCTGGGGGTGTCAGGGGTGTGCAGAGGTGTCAGGGTGTGCCAGGTGTCTGGGGTGTGCCTGGGGTGTCTGGTGTGCCTGGGGTGTCAGGGGAAACCAGGGATGTAGAGGGTGTGCCTGGGTGTCAGAGGTGTGCCAGGGGCGTCAGAGGAATGCCTGGGAGTGTCAGATGTGTGCCATGGGGTGTCAGAGGTGTGCCTGGGGTATCGGAGGTTTGCCTGGGAGTGTCAGGTTGTGCCTGGGAGTGTCAGGCGGAGCTGGGAGTGTCAGAGGTGGCCTGGGGAGTATCAGAGTGTGCCTGGGAGGTCAGAGGGTGTGCCAGGAATGTTGGGGTATGCCAGTGAGTGTCAGTGGAGTACCTGGAGTCTCAAGGTGGCCTGGGGGTATCAGGTGTGCATGGGAATATCAGGTGTACCAGAGTGTCAGAGGTGTGCCTGGGAGTCTCAGAGGTGAACCAGGAGTGTCAGAGGGTGCCTGGGGTGTCAGAGGTGCCAGGGAGTGTCAGTGGAAGTGCCTGGGAGTCTCAAGGTGTGCCTTGGAGTATCAGAGGTGTACCTGGGAATATCAGGTGTACATGGGAATATCGGAGGTGTGCCTGGGAGTGTCAGAGGGTCTATCTGGGGGTGTCGGACGTGTGCCTGGGAGTGTCAGAGAGTGTACCAGGGAATGTCAGTGGAGTGCTTGGGAGTGTCAGAGGTGTGCCTTGGAGTGTCAGAGGTGTGCCTTGGAGTCAAGAGGTGTGCCTGGTGTCAGAGGTGTGCCTGGGGTGTCGGAGGTGTGCCTGGGGTGACTGAGGGTGTGCAAGTGTCTGAGGTGTCGGCGGTGTCTGAGGGTGTGCCTAGGTGTTGGACGTGTGTCAGGGGTGACGGAGTGCCTAAGGTGTGGGGGTGTGCAGGTGTCAGGGGTGTACCAGGGAGATGTGTCAGTGGGTGCCTGGGAGTGTCAGAGTGTGCCTGGGGAGTGTCAGGGGTGTGCCAGAGTGTAAGTGGGTGCCTGGGGTTTGGGGTGTGCAGGTGTCAGAGGTGTGCCAGGGAATGTCGGTGGAGTGCCTGGGAGTGTCAGGGTGTGCCTGGGGAGTGTCAGGGGTGTGCCTGGGAGTGTCAGAGGTGTGCCTGGGGTGTCAGAGGTGTGACCAGGGTGTCAGAGGTGTGCCTGGGCGTGTCAGGAGGTGTGCCTGGGGTGTCTAGGGGTGTATCTGGGGAATATCTGGGAGGGTGTACCTGGGGGTGTCTGGGGTGTGCCTGGGGGTGTCAGAGGTGAACCTGGGAGTGTCAGAGGTGTGCCTGGGACTGTCAGGGTTGTACCAGGGGAGTGTCAGTGGTGTACCTGGGAGTGTCAGAGGTGGCCTGGGAGTGTCAGGAGGTGTGCATGGGTGTCAGAGGTGTGCCTGGCAGTGTCAGCGGTGTACCTGGGACTGTCAGAGGTGTGCTAAGTGTCTGAGGTGTGCCTGTGGGGAGTGTCTGAGGTGTGCCTGGGGTGTGTCTGGTGTGCCTGGGAGTGTCAGAGGTGTGCCTGGGAGTGTCAGAGTGCTTGAGGTGTCAGAGGTGCCCTTGGGTGAGCTGGTGTGCCTGCAGTGTCTGGGGTGCCTGGGCAGTGTCTGGGGTGTGCCTGGCAGTGTGTGCACCTGGGGGTGTCAGAGGTGCCTGGGGAGTGTCAAGGGTGTGCCAGGGTGTCAGTGGAGTGCCTGGGGTGTTGAGGTGTGCCTGGGGAGTGTCAGGGGTGTGCCTGGGGAGTGTCAGAGGTGTATCTGGAGAGTGTCGGACGTGTGCCTGGGAGTGTCAGGGGTGTACCAGGGAATGTCAGTGGAGTGCCTGGGAGTGTCAGAGGTGTGCCAGGGAGTGTCAGAGGTGTACCTGGGAGTGTCAGAGGGGTGTGCCTGGGAGGTCAGAGGTGTGCCTGGGAGTGTCAGGAGGTGTGCCTGGGAGTGTCAGAGTGTGCCTGGGGTGTCAGCGGTGTGCCTGGGGTGTGTCTGAGGTGTGCCTGGGGTGTCAGGGGTGTGCTGGGAGTGTCAGAGGGTGCTGTGCGGGTGTCTGAGGTGTGCCTGGGGTGTTTGAGGTGTGCCTGGGGAGTGTCAGGAGGTGTATCAGGGGTGACAGAGGGGGTACCTGAGTGTCAGAGGTGTGCCTGGGTGAGAGAGAGTGTGCCTGGGGTCTGCGGTGTGCAGGGGTGTCAGAGGTGTGCCTGGGGTGTCAGGGGTGTGCCAGGGAGTGTCAGTGGGTACCTGGGGAGTGTTTGAGGTGTGCCTGGGAGTGTCAGAGGTGTGCCTGGGAGTGTCAGAGTGTATCTGGGGAGTGTCGGACGTGTGCCTGGGGAGTGTCAGAGGTGTGCCAGGGAATGTCAGTGGAGGTACCTGGGGAGTTTCAGAGGTGTGCCTGGGAGTGTCAAAGGTGTGCCTTGGAGTGTCAGAGGGTGTGCCTGGAATGTCAGAGGTATGAGAGTGTCAGAGGTGTGCCTGGGAGTGTCGGAGAGGTGTGCCTGGGGGTGTCTGGGGTGTATCCTGGGAGTATCTGGGATGTACCTGGGGAGTGTCTGAGAGGTGTGCACTGGGGAGTGTCAGAGGGTGTACCTGGGAGTGTCAGGGGTGTGCAGGGGAGTGTCAGGGTGTGCCTGGGAGTGTCAGAGGTGTGCCTGGGGAGGTTCGGAGGTGTATCTGCGAGGTGTGAGAGGTGTGCCTAGAAGTGTCTGAGGTGTGCCAGAGATGTCAGAGGTGTGCCTGGGAGTGTCAGAGGTGTGCCTGGGAGTATCGGAGGTTTACCTGGGAGTGTCAGGAGTTGTACTGCCTGGGGTGTGGAGGCGGAACTGGGGAGTGTCAGAGGTGTGCCTGGGGAGTATCAGGAGGTGGACCTGGGAGAGTCAGAGGTGTGCCGGGGAATGTCAGGGGTAACCAGTGAGTGTCAGTGATGCCTGGGAGTCTCAAGGTGTGCCTGGGGTATCGGAGGTGTGCTTGGGAATATCGGAGGTGTGCCAGGGAGTGTCAGAGGTGTGCCTGGGATTCTCAGAGGTGAACCAGGAGTGTCAGAGGTACCTGGGGAGTGTCAGAGGTGTGCCTGGGAGTGTCAGAGGGTGCAAGGGAGTGTCAGTGAGGGTACCTGGGAGTCTCAAAGGTGTGCCTTGGGTATCAGAGGTGTACCTGGGAATATCGGAGGTGTGCAGGGGAATATCGGAGGTGTGCCAAGTGTCAGGGGTCTATCTGGGGTGTCAGACGTGTGCCTGGGAGTGTCAGAGTGTGCCAGGGATGTCAGTGGAGTGCTTGGGGTGTCAGAGGTGTGCCTTGGGTGTCAGAGGTGTGCCTTGGAGTGCCAGAGGTGTGCCTGGGAGTGTCAGAGGTGTGCCTGGGGTGTCAGAGGTGAACCTTGGGTGTCAGAGGTGTGCCTGGCAGTGTCAGGGGTGTGCCAGAGTGTCGTGGGGTATCTGGGAGTGTCAGAGATGTGCCTCGGAGTGTCAGAGGTGTGCCTGGGGTGTGAGGGTGTGCCTGGGGAGTGTCAGAGGTGTGCCTGGGGAGTGTCGGAGGTGTGCCTGGGAGTGTGGGGTGTGCCTGGGGTGTCAGGAGGTGTGCCTGGGGGTGTCGGATGTGTGCCTGGGAGTCTCAGAGTGTGGTTGTGAGTCAGGGTGTGCCTGGGAGTGTCAGCAGTGTCCTGGGAGTGTCTGAGGTGTGCCTGGGGTGTCAGAGGTGTGTGCCTGGGGTGTCAGAGGTGCACTTGGGAGTGTCAGAGGTGCACCTTGGGTGACTGAGGTGTGCCTGGGAGTGTCTGAGGTGTGCCTGGCAGTGTCTGAAGTGTGCCTGGCAGTGTCTGGGGTGTACCTGGCAGTGTTGGCGGTGTGCCTGGGAGTGTCAGCAGGGTGTGCCTGGGAGTGTTGGGCGTGTGTCAGGGGAGTGTCAGGGGTGTACCAGGGAGTGTCAGTGGAGTACCTGGGGGTGTCAGAGGGTGTGCCTGGGAGTGTCAGGGGTGTACCAGGGGTGTCAGTGGAGTACCTGGGGAGTGTTAGAGGTGTGCCTGGCGAGTGTCAGCAGTGTCCTGGGGTGTCAGAGGTGTGCAGTGTCGGTGTGCAGGAGTGTCAGTGGAGTGCACCTGGGTGTTAGAGGTGTGCCTGGGAGTGTCAGAGGTGTACCTGGGAGTGTCAGAGGTGTATCTGGGAGTGTCGGACGTGCCTGGGAGTGTCAGAGGTGTACCAGGAATGTCAGTGGAGTGCCGGAGTGTCAGGGGTGTACCAGGGAGTGTCAGAGGGTGTGCCTGGGGTGTCAGAGGTGTGCCTGGGGAGTGTCAGAGGTGTGCCTGGGGTGTCGGAGGTGTGCCTGGGAGTGTGGGGAGTGTGCCGGAGGTGTCAGCGGTGTGCCTGGGGAGTGTCTGGGGTGTGCCTGGGGTGTCAGGGGTGTGGGGTGTCAGAGGTGCCTGTGGGTGTCTGGTGTGCCTGGGGAGTGTTTGAGGTGTGCCTGGGGAGTGTTGGGGGGTATCAGGGGTGACAGAGGGTACCTGGGGTGTCAGAGGTGTGCCTGGGAGAGAGAGAGAAGTGTGCCTGGGGTGTCTGCGGTGTGCCTGGGGAGTGTCAGAGGGTGTGCCTGGGAGTGTCAGGGGTGTGCCAGGGGTGTCAGTGCCTGGGGTGTTTGAGGTGTGCCTGGGAGTGTCAGAGGTGTGCCTGGGTGTCAGAGGTGTATCTGGGAGTGTCGGACGTGTGCCTGGGAGTGTCAGAGGTGTGCCAGGGAATGTCAGTGGAGTACCTGGAGTTTCAGAGGTGTGCCTGGGAGTGTCAAGGGTGTACCTTGGGTGTCAGAGGTGTGCCTGGGAATGTCAGAGGTATACCAGGGAGTGTCAGAGGTGTGCCTGGGAGTGTCAGAGGTGTCCTGGGAGTGTCTGGGGTGTATCTGGAGTATCTGGGATGTACCTGGAGTGTCTGAGGTGGCACCTGGGAGTGTCAGAGGTGTGCCTGGAGTATCAGGGGTGTACCAGGGGAGTGTCAGAGGTGTGCCTGGGAGTGTCAGAGGTGTACCTGGGAGGTTCGGAGGTGTATCTGCGAGTGTGAGAGGTGTGCCTGGGGGTGTCAGAGGGGTGTGCAGAGGTGTCAGAGGTGTGCCTGGGGTGTCTGGGGTGTGCCTGGGGTGTCTGGGGTGTGCCTGGGTGTCGGGAAAACCAGGGAGTGAAGAGGTGTGCCGGGGTGTCAGAGGTGTACCAGGGGCGTCAGAGGAATACCTGGGGTGTCAGAGGGTGTACCTGGGGTCAGAGGTGTACCTAGGGTATCAGGTTTACCAGGAGTGTCGGAGTTGGCACAGAGTGTCGGAGGCGGAACTGGGAGTGTCAGAGGTGTGCCTGGGGTATCAGGAGGTGTACCTGGGAGAGTCAGAGGTGTGCCAGGGATGTCAGGGTGAAACCAGTGAGTGTCAGTGAAGTACCTGAGTCTCAAAGGGTGTACCTGGGGTATCGGAGGTGTGCTTGGGAATATCGGGAGGTGTGCCAGGGGTGTCAGAGGTGTACCTGGGATTCTCAGAGGTGAACCAGGGAGTGTCAGAGAAGTACCTGGGAGTCTCAAGGTGTACCTTGGAGTATCAGAGGTGTACCTGGGAATATCGGAGGTGTACATGGGAATATCGGAGGTGTACCTGGGAGTGTCAGAGGTCTGTCTGGGAGTGTCGGACGTGTACCTGGGAGTGTCAGAAGTGTACCAGGAATGTCAGTGGGTACTTGGGAGTGTCAGAGGTGTACCTTGGAGTGTCAGAGGGGTGTACCTTGGGGTGCCAGAGGTGTGCCTGGGGGTGTCAGAGGTGTACCTGGGAGTGTCAGAGGTGTACCTTGGAGTGTCAGAGGGTGTACCTGGCAGTGTCAGGGGTGTGCCAGGGGTGTCAGTAGAGTATCTGGGAGTGTCAGTAGGTGTCCGGAGTGTCAAAGGGTGTACCTGGAGTGTCAGAGGTGTGCCTGGGATGTCGGAGTGTGCATGGAATGTCGGAGGTGTGGGAGTGTCAGAGGTGTGCCTGGAGTGTCGGAGGTGTGCCTGGGAGTGTCAGAAGTACCAGGGATCAGTGGGTACCTGGGAGTGTCAGAGGTGTACCTTGGAGTGTCAGAGGTGTGCCTGGGAGTGTCAGAGGTGTGCCTGGGAGTGTCAGGGTGTGCCTGGGGTGTCAGGAGGTGTACCTGGGGAGTGTGAGAAGTGTGCCTGGGGTGTCGGAGGTGTACCTGGGAGTGTCGGAGGTGTACCTGGCAGGTCAGCGGTGTGCCTGGGAGTGTCAGAGGTGTGCCAGGGAATGTCAGTGGAGTACCTGGGAGTGTCAAGGTGTGCCTGGGAGTGTCAGAGGTGTGCCTGGGAGTGTCAGTGTGCCTGGGGTGTCAGAGGTGTGCAGGTGTCAGAGGTGTGCCTGGCAGTGTCAGAGGGTGTACCAGGGAGTGTCAGTAGAGTATCTGGGAGTGTCAGAGATGTGCCTGGGGTGTCAGAGGTGTGCCTGGGAGTGTCAGAGGTGTGCCTGGGGAGTGTCAGAGGTGTGCCTGGGGTGTCGGAGTGTGGGTGTAAGAAGTGTGCCTGGGGTGTCGGAGGTGTGCCTGGGGTGTCGGATGTGTGCCTGGGAGTGTCAGAAGTGTGGTTGTGAGTGTCAGAGGTGTACCTGGGAGTGTCAGCAGTGTGCCTGGGAGTGTCTGAGGTGTGCCTGGGAGTGTCAGGGTGTGCCTGGGAGTGTCAGAGGTGCACTTGGGAGTGTCAGAGGTGCACCTTGGGTGACTGAGGTGTACCTGGGAGTGTCTGAGGGTGTGCCTGGCAGGGTGTCTGAGTGTGCCTGGCAGTGTCTAGGGGTGTGCCTGGCAGTGTTGGCAGTGTGCCTGGGGAGTGTCAGCGGTGTACCTGGGAGTGTTAGACGTGTATCAGGGGTGACAGAGGAGTACCTAGGAGTGTCAGAGGTGTGCCTGGGGTGTCAGAGTGTGCCTGGGAGTGTGAGAGGGGTGTGCCTGGGAGTGTCAGAGTACCAGGGTGTGAGAGGTGTGCCTGGGAGTGTCGAGAGTGTACCTGGGAGTGTCAGAGGTGTACTGGCAGTGTCAGTGGCCTGGGGTTGTCAGAGGTGTACCTGGGAGTGTCAGACGTGTATCAGGGGAGTGACAGAAGAGTACCTGGGAGTGTCAAGGTGTACCTGGGGAGTGTCAGAGTGTACCTGGGGTGTCAGGGTGTGCCTGGGGTGTCAGAGGTGTACCAGGGAGTGTCAGGGGTGCCTGGGAGTGTCAGAGGTGTGCCTGGGAGTGTCAGAGGTGTGCCTGGGATTTGGGGGTGCCTGGGGGTGTCAGAGGTGTGCCTGGGGTGTCAGGGGTGTACCTGGGGTGTCAGAGGTGTGCCTGGGAGGGTCAGGGTGTGCCTGGGGAATGTCAGGGGGTATGCCAGGGGAGTGTC
>NW_024725762.1:0-6206 GCF_018991925.1 Homarus americanus | reverse complement strand
CTTCAGGAGCTTTCTCCCAGACCCAAGATAGTGACTGAGATGGCTGGATTTTTGGTTCCTCGTCCTGACACAAGCAGCCATCGCAAATATTATCAACTTATAAATGCATCAGAATCTGAAACAGAAAAAAATATTGTTAGTTGGGTTGTTAAAGAATGAAGTCAGAAAGCAATGTTCACTATTTAATTGTAATGCACTAATGCAGCTGTACATTAGATTTTCGATAAATTTCACGCTAAAATTTACCTAGCAAAAGGTTGCAAAATATTGAAACTGAAATTATTTTCTGTTTATATACACTAAAATCTACCAAAAAAGTGATGGGCCATTAGTTTTAGCTGATCTTCCCTCCTATGACACACCCTACTGTGACAAGTCTAACTTGGCTACAGTGCTGCTCAGTTTACCCAGCCGAGTAGGTGAGACAAGTTAAGTGGCTTGGTCTAGGATGTCTCTCATGACATAGATATTTAACAGATTTGTTTAGGAGCCTTTTTCACTCATCCAGGCCACAGACTCCTCCCCAGCATCCTTACCGCCCTCCATCCTTCTCTTGCAGTGTTTGAATCTGCTATCCGAGTTTGCCCTTCATAATGAATTGCATTTATTTACTACATCATCAGTATATAGGTGTTCTTTCAATACAGACGTAGCATGCTCCTGAGGCTTGTTTGTAAGTCCAACTTTACTCTTGTAGATACCAAACATATTGTAAAAAATGAAAAGATTATGGATATTTAGTACAGCTATACCCTTTAATACAGCCTTAAAACCTGGCTCACTCTTCTCCTCTTAGGTAATGTTTGTTCTATCTGGAATTTTCTTCAAAATAATCCAGTCTCATCCACATTAAACACCTGTTCTGGCAGGTAACCCCCCTCAGTGATGATATTTGTATCTCTGAAAGTTTGTAAGTTGAACGTTCTTAAGAAGAGGAGCACCTGTACTGTAGTTAAAAAAGGGACACATCTTACCTGCTGTGATGGCAAGTGTACTGGTGAAAACACAATTCTTCAATCTCCATGATCCACCCAAAGTCGATGGACAGTAGCCCTTATTGGACAATTACCTATAGCAATTCCAATATTAAAATAATATATATATATATATATATATATATATATATATATATATATATATATATATATATATATATATATATATATATATATATATATATATATATATATATATATATATATACATATACAGTATTATCCCGCTTAACGCGGTTTCGCTTAGCGCGTTTTACCGTATACGCGGTGCCTCGCCAGAGCCGAACTTTCACTTAATGCGGGTTTTTTCCACGTATACGCGGTGAGTGTCCCGCTTGAGACGCTATTTTCAGATTCGCCCCACCCGCCTGCTCCCGCCTCCTCCCTCCGCTTGGGCAAGCCGCGTGGTAAGGTTTGCGCAGTGTGTGTCTTTGTTGCGTTACCACTGACGTCCTATGACGTATCGGACTGTGATTGGCCATGCATCCTTACCCCCCTCTGCTGCTAGCTGTAATTGGCTTAAAGTATTATGACGTGACCCCCCGGGGGAGGGAGGGAGGGAGGAAAGATGACGCTTGACCTAGCCGCGGCAGTTTCATCCCTCCAGGCTGCTCCATGTATACGTGAACCCATTGTTCTGTGAAATGGCTTCCGCCGGACCACCACCGCCACCAGAGAGAGACCTTTCCTTACCTGGACCCAGCCACCCTAAGCCCAAGAAGACACGCCGTGGTCTAAGCTACGAAGTGAAGTACCAGATCATTCAAGATTTGGAGAAAGGAACACGGCAAGTTGATCTCACGCGCCAGCATGGCGTCAACGAATCTACGATTCGCACTATCAAGAAGGATGCAGCCAAGATCAAAGAGCACATGAAAATCACAAAGTCTGCAGGTGCTTCAACGATCAGGTATTGCCAGAACAGGGTGCTGGCAAAAGTGGAAAATTTGCTGGTGAGTTATTTGATTCGTCAGGCGCGACGCAACATGGCGGTGGACACGCGCTCAGTGCAGGAGTACGCACGTGAGCTATACGCAGCAGTGTCATGTAAGCTGGGAATTGCAGAGCCCAAACCCTTCAATGCTTCCTATGGTTGGCTGCATAGGTTTAAGAAGAGGAACAAGATCGCCAACATCAACATTGGTGGTGAGGAAGCGAGTGCTGACCGTGTGGCGGCTAGAGATTTTCCTCCGTTCTTACATGAGATTATGGAGGATGGACAGTACACCGACGACCAGGTGTTTAACATGGACGAATCTGGTCTTTTCTGGAAAAAGCTACCGTCCAAGACCTTTGTTGTAAAGAATGCCAGCAAGATTCGGGGCCGGAAGATGCAGAAGGAACGCATCACCGTCCTGTTTACCACCAATGCCTCCAGTACCTGTAAACCAAAGTTATCGGTGATTCACACAACCCGCAAGCCGCACGCCTACAAGAATATGGACATGAACAAGCTTAATGTCCACTGGCTAACCGCACGTAAGGCGTGGATGTCCTCTTCTCTGTCCCTCTTCTGGTTTGATGACTGTTTTGTTCCTGACGTGAAGAAATTATGCGAGCAACAGAATGTTCCATTCAACATTTTGTTGCTCCTTGACAACGCACCTGGACACTCGCCCCTACTTATGGATCGTCACCCCAACGTAAAAGTGGTCTTCCTTCCTCCCAACACTACGTCATTAATCCAGCCCATGGACCAGGAGTTGATCTGCAATGTGAAAGCTGCGTACTTTGCAAAGAAGTTCAAGCTCCTGAACGACTCTACCAACACCAAGGATGAGTTGCGTAAGCTGGGTGACACCGACAGCGAGAGTAAAAGCGACGAGGACAAGGAACAGGAGGTGGCGACTCAAGAAGTTCTCGTCAAACAATTTTGGAAGAAGTTTAACGTCAAACACGCTGTAGACTTCTTGGTGGAGGCATGGGATCTGCTGTCTATTGCTACGATTCGTCACGCATGGAGACATGTGTTGCATGGCATACCAGGTGAGAGGAGGAGTGAACCTGTGACTGGTGAGGTTCAGACTGTTGCAGTAGCAGTGGACCTTGCCAGAGAATCTGCGCTCAATATTACAGCTGAAGGCTTCTCCGAGACCACCAACGAAGACATCCTGGAGGTGATCAGAGATCCTGAAGTGACTGCCGACGAGATGTTGGAAGAAGATCACGTCAGTGAAGAGGATGAAGAAGGTGCGTCATTCTCCGAAGAACACAGTTTAACTCATAGTGGTATTAAGGGTGCCATGGAGTGTGCAGAGAAAATGAAGTCCTTCCTTTCCCGCGACAATGACGATGACCGCTATGAAGTCTTCCATACCCGGCTGGTGCAGGCTATGGAGCCGTACATCACGGTGTATCAAGACAACATAAACACCAGCCGTCAAAAAAGCATAACCGAGTTCTTCGCCCGCAACCCACCACAGCCAGCCCAAGCCAGTGATAGTGACAGAGGTAGAGACAGTGAAGATGACTTTGAGGGATTTGTCAGGGAGGCCATAACAACTGTGGGTGACAGTGACTCACCTGAGGGCCAGTAGCCTGCCCTCTGCCTCGGAACCAGCCTCCATCCCCGTACGCCGACCCATCTCTTCTACTACCGTAAGTGTTCCACCTAACTTTTAGTTTTTCTAACCTAACCATTATTTTTCCTATGTTAACCTTTATTTTTTCTACCCTAACCTCTTCTATATTATTTGTTTTTTCATACCATCATATATATATATATATATATATATATATATATATATATATATATATATATATATATATATATATATATATATATATATATATATATATATATATATATATATATATATATATATATATATCGGCCCTTAACATACGCGGGGGTTAGGTAACAGAGATACCCGTGAATGTTAAAAATCCGTGTACTATTGCTGCTGCCCCCCCCCCCCAAAATCCCTGGCCCCCCATGTCCTTATTTACCGTATATACCTGTGTGTAGTTCGAGTTTTTAAGACCAAATTATTTGGCAAAAAATTGGGGGTCGACCTCTAAAAGGGTAATAGTTTCGTTAGGTTGAAAAATATTTACCAGTAACTACCAGTAAACAATGGAAATGACACACCAACACACCACCAGCTGTGAGTGTCGGTACAGTTGCTAGGGCAGATCTCTTGCGTCATCATAGCAAGCCCAAAGTAGCCAAATGCATGGTATGGTATGCACAGGACGATGTAAAACATAAAGTATTCATTTTTTAAAGTTTATTTATAGATACTGTACATAAATTTTTGTTCATTACATTTGAAACATCAATCTTTGTTAATTAAATTTGATACAAAAGAAAACTACGATACCTTATTTCCATTAAAATATTACATCACAAGTATATTTTACCTTAACTGTGACTGAATGAATATATTCTCAGAAATAAATATGGAAATGTAATATTTTGGCTGAAATGATGTACATATTACTGTACAGTGGAAAGTGGGATAAAATTATGAAAACAATGACTTTCGCTTTCTTTCGTTGTTCAAAAGATTTTACCGTAATCGCTTTTCGAATGGTTTTCAGTTAAAAAACTGTTGTACTGTACTGTATTACAATAATATTCTATCCTATCATTAGCCTTATAATCCCACAACTGAAAACCATTCGAAAAGCGATTACGGCAACATCTTTTGAACGAAAGAAAGAGAGAGTCATTGCTTGCGTCACAATTTTATCCCACTTTCCACTGTAATACGTACATCATTTCAGCAAAAATGTTACATTTCTATGTTCTCAGAAATAAATGGTAGTTTTGTTGAAACGTAATGTACAGTATTTAATATTAAAATGCAAAAATAGCTATAAAAACAATTAATACACCCGAAATATACTGGCTGGCATCTCCACTCGTCCCTGCTCCTGCGTCCAAGGTCACCTCACCACTCCTCCCAACTCGCTCCCTCCCTTCCCTCCACACCGTCACTACTGCCGACAACAAACACAAATGCTTTGTGAATAACTGCACCTCCACTTCCTATGTACAGTACTTGTACTGAACTGTACTGTGCTGTGCATTTTTACAAACAATAAACATGGCAAGAAAAGCTATTAAAAAAAAGAGATAAGAATTTCACTTTACTGTACCGTACCTCTCCTCGGCGACAGGGCGGGGATCATCGGGCTCATGGTCACTCAATTCCATAACAGGTGGTGAAGTGGGGGCGACTGTGGATTCAGCTGCTTCCTCACTGTCGCCAGTGATTGATGGTGTTAAATCTCTCCTTCGGTGATCAAAGAACATGGTGATGGGGAGTTGTCGTCTCTTTTTTTCATTTCTTCCATGATGTTTTTGTATGGAGCGAAAACGTCATCCATCCCTCGCATGAATTTCAGGGCACGCACCATGGAGGGGTCCATACTATAGGCCAGGTTTTTCAGTGCCTCAATATTCCTGGTCATCTCCCCCAACTTCTCCAACGTTATTTCTTGGTGCTCTTCCTCATCCTCTTTCCCTTTCGCTTCCTCTTCCTTGCCTGAGTCTACTAACTCCTGTAGATCCTCCTCGGTCAGCTCAGTGTCGTGCTCTTCAATTAGCTCCCTAATCTCGTCCTCTGCCATGTCCCGGAAGCCTTCAGCAGCCACTTTCCTTGACAGTGTCAGGGTCTTTCTGAATATTTTCATTAAAATCCATCAAAATCATTTTCCTTGTCATCGTCTTAAGCACCAAACAGCTCCTTCCAGTCTTCTCCTTGAACAGGGCTAGAGGGTACGTGTTTTTCGAATCGTTTTCAATTAAAAAAATGTTACAGCACATGTATATTTTACCTAAACTGTGCCTGAATGAATATATTCTCAGAAATAAATAGTAGTTTTGCTGAATCGTGATGTATTTCAATGTAAAATAGGATAAAATACATGACGAAAACAAGAGACTTTACCTAACCTTCGAATGTTCAAGAGATGTTACTCGTTTTTTTAATAGTTTTCGGTTAAAATACTGTTATATTACAATGATATTATATTCATACTGTGCTTGATATACTACATTCACGGAAATGTAATATTTTTGTTGAAATGACGTACGTATTACAGTGGAAAGTGATGAAAACAATGACTTTCGCTTTCTTTCGTTCAAAAGATGTTACTGTAATCGCTTTTTGAATGGTTTTCAGTTAAAAAAACTGTTGCATCACAAGTGAATTAGGATAGAATATTATTGTAATACAACAGTTTTTTAACTGAAAACCATTC
>NW_024725761.1:0-17345 GCF_018991925.1 Homarus americanus | reverse complement strand
TGGTTAGGTTACCACAGCCGCCATGATGGAAACAGACAACATTATTGATCTTAACAATAACTCAAACGGTTACACTTAAGAGATATAATTATCATACCTAAGCTCTTTCGTAAGCAGGTAAGAAACAGGTGTATATAACACGAGTACCAACTTTCAACACACCTTTACAAATTACTTTAGGGAACATAATCCATCAGTTAAGTCATAAACACCTGGACGTTAGGATGACTTGCTAGTAACACCCGATCCCCCCCCCCCCTCATCCATCCCTGCTTCACGTTTTCTATATCGTTTGATCTTCACTACTGCCTATGACCCTTATCAAACCCAAATTATCCATCTATTTACCCCAATCGACCCCAAGAACTACCAGTATACACGCTTTTAAAGATCATTTCCTTCCTTCTCTTCTTCTCTCCTACGTACACCCTTATTCTCTAAATACTCTTCCCCTTTTATCTTCATCCTACTATTCGTATTTTCATCTACTTTCACTCTTCATTTTTTTTCGTTAGCAATCTTTTATTTCCTTCTTTCAAATCATTTTTTTCTTTGTATTGATTTTCATAATATTTTTTTTCTTCTTATTTATCCATTTCCTTCCCCTTTATTTCCCCCATTATCCCCATTCGTCTTTGTCTTTAATAACCATTTCCCATTTCTTCTTTCCTCCAATTCTCATTCTCTTTTATTTCCCTAGTTCCAATGCTTTCTCTTTTTTTTTGCAACTCCCTTCTTTCTTCATTTCCCCTATTCCCATTTTACTTTATTTCCTCGTTCCTTCATCTCTATATACCTTTTATTTTTTCCCCTTCCAATTCCCTTCCTGTTCCTCACACCAACAACTCACAAATCTTCATCTAGGGCAGAGAGGGAGGGGGCAAAAATATTGACACATCAAACAAGGCTCTATATCTTAGGCCGTCGATGGAGGGAGGGAGGGAGGGAAGGAAGGAGAAGGAAGGAGAGGTAAGGATGGACGAGGGAGGGAGTGAGGGAAGGGGAAGTTAAAATGAAAGAAGTGAATAGCAAAAATGAGAGAGAGAGAGAGAGAGAGAGAGAGAGAGAGAGAGAGAGAGAGAGAAGGTTGATAATTTGACCTTAATTGGATCTGAATTAAGTCTTCAAGTTCACGTAATGACGGATAATACACTAAGAAGACACTGGTGAAAGACGTGGCTTGATCACACACACTGTACTGGAGAGAACAGCTGTTAACCTAATTAAACATTGACTGAACTCCGCTCCTGCCATGACCTGCTGAGAAGTCGATGGATGGATGGATGGAGCCTTTTAAACAGTACACGGATAAAGCTCAGCGTTAGTAGAAGCTTTTACGGATAGTTAAGGGTGATATCGTCCTGGCCGCTACTATGAATAGGTAAAATTTTAACTTACAAACAAATAGAATGAAACGCTGTCAGACATAACAGATAAGTAGCGAGTATAAACTATAATTACGGTGTTAGGAGTGTAAATAACAGCGGGTTTTTTCACTTGTTTACATGGTAATTGAAATAGGTTAAATGTGTGGTGCCCCCCCCCCCCTCGCTCCTTAGACTGGACTGAGAAGGTCATTTTTCCCGACGAGTTTTATACCGTAAGTAATTCGGACGAGTGAGAACAATTATATCTGCATTGTGGGTTAAAAAAAAAAGATGGTATTTGATAGATCAGCTTAAAGAAGTCAAAATGAGCTAATTTACTAGTTACAGGAGTCACGGTATTGACCTGAATGATAATCGAAAGTCAAGGAGAAAATATAGTTGAAGGCATTATTAAAATTTAGGCGAATGACACAGGAAAATTTCGCTACACACTGGGAAAAAAAAAGATTCACTTAAACCCTACAACTTTGACGACGGTTTCCATAAAATTATAGATAGATAAATTCTTTACTTCCTCAACTGGAGCTAACTTTGATGATTAAGATAAAAAATAAATAAATAACCAGAAAGTATAAAATAATTTGAACTTTAATGGCGTTTTAACTTTTAGTGAATAAGTGAAGAAAAAATTCTCACCAGAAAAAATACGTAAAAAATAAAAATGACTCCAACTTGTAAATTCATGTACTTGTTTCTTAATATGTTAAACACGTCGGATAATTAATGACTTTGAGAGTTATATAACAGGGAGCTGGGACGAGAGATTAGGTAGGTATCCCCCTGTACTATGGCACGACTCACTTACACTGATGAAACGTCAGTTATGTTGGTCGTCACGTGACTACATATATTATTACTTAAACTACCGTGTGTGTATATGAGGAAGAGAAGAAACACGCACACACACACACACACAAACACGTGAAAAACAACCTAATTGGATGCTAAAAAAAACATGCGTCCAAAAACTTACCAACTTCAAGACATTTACATATAGAGCCACATCCTCTCTCTCTCTCTCTCTCTCTCTCTCTCTCTCCTACGTTAATTCTCAACATAACTAACCTGCACAAGTCATCCATACACCACGGGGGAGGTATTGTGTCGGGGATGAAACAGAGGAGAGGTGTGATGAGTAGGGGGTAACGCCTGAAAAACACTTGGTATTCAGCTTACCATTAAAAAAGAGCCTTTTGCTTCCACCCTAAACTAACGTACCGTAAGGTAACCTAACTTAACCTAATTTACCCCATCCTAGCCTAACTTAACCTAACCTAAACCAATTTAACCCATCCTAGCCTAGCCTAACCTAACCTAGCCTAACGTAACCTAATTCGTCATACACACACAAACAGGTTAATAGGTCGTGTAATATTAAAAAAAAAAAAAGATTACAGCTTTTGTTTTTAGTTCGGGTTGATTGTTGTGGGTCCGGTGAAAAGGTGCGTTTGGTCAGTTGTTTGTGCACGTGAGTTTGTGATGAACGGAGAGTGACGGCTGCCTCATTCCTTCCTTTAGCATTTGATGAAAGGTGAATAACATGGACGTATGGAGAGAGAGAGAGAGAGAGAGAGAGAGAGAGAGAGAGAGAGAGAGAGAGAGAGAGAGAGAGAGAGAGAGAGAGAGAGAGAGAGAGAGAGAGAGGAGAATGTTTGATGGATAACAATGGACTGAAAAATTGTTGTGAAGTGAAGGAGAATTGAAAGATAATCGATAATGAACAAAATCAAGAGACAGGAGAAAGGAAGATGAAAAAGATACAACACACACACAACAATAACGCCGTGAAAAAACATTAAAAACAAACACTTTTCCAACGAATAAAACCTGGGATGAAACACTACCAACCATGGGGGGAAAAACACGCGAAAAAAAAACACACACACACACACACAAACTTATCCACCCCAAAGCTGTAGTCTCAAAAACTGACCCCAAGTCCAGCGTTCTCCTTTAAATATGTGGAGAGGAGCGTAGAAACGACAGAAAAATCGGTGAGACAGACATACAGACACACAGAGAGAGAGAGAGAGAGAGAGAGTATGTGTGTGTGTAGGTCGTCGTGTTAGGGCCAGAGGTGAGCCAGACACTAGGTTTATTGACATGCAAGGGTTGAGGTCTACCAATATCCTTCCCCCATACCAATGTTATACCTCCCTCCTCCTCTCTCTGTTCCTCTCCCACCTACTATACCACCATCCTAGTGACGTGTCTTAATTTACTTTCCATCATCCTTAAATATACCGTATATATATACAGTATATTTACACTGGCATGATCACTAATATATCTCATCCACACGTCCCATCTTCCTCTTTTATCATGCCTCCTGCCTCCTTCCCCTTCGCTCCCTTTTCATTCCATCTCTCTTAACCCTCCCCCCCCCATCCCTACACCCGCCAGGTCAACAGGACGACAAAAACACGTTCCATTAGGGGCCAGAAACTTGTTTGTGTACCTTCACTTTATTACAGAATTATAATTACCTTTGATGGTGTTATTGGAGGGTGAGGGTAATGTGTCTGTCAGTGTGTCATGCAGTGAACCAGGTGCTGTTGTATTGTGTACCTCAGTCAGGCTATTTATCAGCAAGTCAGTCGACACTTGACTGATATGCGTATAGAAAAACCTTGTTATTTTTTTTTATACTGGACATTTTTAAATAAATGTATTGTTTAATATTAACATGAGCAGTGCACACATCAGGACGTACAGGAGGTCAGGACTCATTAAATATTCAGACAAGGGTTATACGAGCGAGCGTGAGTCCATTAACAACAAGCAAGAATGTAAACATAAGACACGCACTCCACATACATGGGGCCTCCCTTGTCCCAGAGGCGTCTTGTACCGAGGAAGCGTAAGACTGGTCACGCGGGCCTTAAACCATGGCTTAGTTTGGGCCACACGGGAACACCAACGGCTTGATCATTGGTTTTAAATATAAATTGTTGCCTGTGTGTTTCAAGAGTTAATCATATATAAATCTATCAAGTATGAATATATTTTAATCATCACCCAGTGTCAGTTCACTGCTGAAACAAGGCTTCTTCATCATCCCCTCCCAAAGAGAATCCTAAACTACATAATGTCTTTTATCCATTGGCCATTTTCGTAGGATCCAGCAGTCGCAGATCTTCTTAGTTTACTGTTGATTATGTAAGATAAGCTCAGTTCCTACCCGCACATGGCCTTACAGTAGTAACGTATTGTACTTCAGTTTTACATGTCATAGATTCGCTTCTGTTCCCTGGCTCTCTATGTTATACCACCTACATCTTCTCATGCATTTTTGAGTAGCTTGGAGTTTCTATGTAATGTTTGCTTTTACACACACATTTCATATTCATATTTCAACACTGGAAGTAGGAGACACCTGGCATATACTTTGTACATGCGTGTTGCTTCTGAATAAATGACTTAAGTCTTCCAAAGGATTTCCATTATATTTTGACTTCTTTCCACTCTACTACACTTCTTTATGTAACTCAGTTTACTTTGGCTTTTTCTTGCATATAAATGATTGAATTCTATGGAAGGGGAATATGTGTAGTATTCATTATTTTTTTGTCTTTACCAACATATTAAAGAACATTTGGTTGTGTTCATTTTCACTCGTTCCTGTTTGCTTGCATCGACCAACTCCTGTGTTTGCCTTCACACACACACACACACACACACACATGGTCAGTTCCCTAGCTCTTTAAAGCATATATAACAAACACTGAACTTGCCCCATCAAAACACCCCAAACACTCTCCCATGAACCCAAGGTATGAGGCATTGCATTTCTAGAATATTTCCAGGTCAATTTGCAATTAAAATTATTTACTAGTCTTTAATTAATCCTCAGCCCTTCCCGCTCTCTCGGTTGAATGAAAGCGAGTTTAGAGTCTTTGTTGGTATTTTTATAAATGAATTACAGAATACATAACAGGTAAAAGGTTAGGCTTCTTGGTCTGTCGTTGCGTCGTGTATATCAAGACAAATATGACCATAACATTATTCTAACTTTCTGGTAATTTATTTCGTCATGTAAGAACGCCTACTATGCTTATCGTTCCTCTCTCAGCATGTACAGCCTCCCGAAATATCCGAGAAGTTTTCAGAAACCATAGGAAAGCCAACGATTATACCGTGCCTCACCCTAGCTCCCCCCTGACCCTTAGTCTATCACAGGTAAACCACAATTTGCTCTTACTTATTACCCCTGACGGCAGACCACCAGGTGTTATATGTGGGCGTAAATATACCACCTGCTACTTATACTTTCTTTATGTCATTTATACTTAGATTCAGCCCTTTCATTATAAGACAATGTATAAATGTGTCTATTAATGTTATTTATGTCCTTTCTCCTTCCTTTCATTATAAAGTTAAATATGAATCCTCGTCTTTATCATTTTTTTACATAATTTTTTTTTTTTATTGGGCACTCCCCTACATCCTTGTGTAAGGTGAAGCGCAGAAGCGTTTACAGCGCCCAACAGGGAAGCATGCTAAGTTCATGCTTGCCTTTATGTCTCATGAGTTAAGGGCGTAGAAGTCTGAAGAGTCACGGGCGTAGAAGCCTAAAGAGTCAATGGTTTATGTCAAGTTATTGGAAGCTCCAACAACTTGTCCCTGAATACGAATTCGCAACTTTCGACTTACAACAGGTACCTACTTTACTGCTAGGTGAACAGGGACGAAGGGGACTAGGAAGAGTGTCCAAACAACTTCCGCCGGCCCGGGAATCGAACCCGTGACATCTTGCTTGCGAGGCAAGAACGGTACCGCTCTACCACCAGCTCCCCTTTTTACATAATGAATTTGAGTTGTTGCTTAAATCTCTCTCTCTCTCTCTCTCCTCCAAATGCACTCACGCACACTTATTGTTTATTTCTGTCTCGCAATATGTCCCACCTCCGGACCATATCCTAGACCGCTGTCACTGCCTTCACACTTCCCACACCTTTCCCACGTCCACTGCTCACACTTCTCTTTTTCATCACCACGACACACACACACATCCATGCTAGACCTTACCTCTGAGTTATACATATATTAACAATGGTTGGTAGAGGAGAGGTCTATATATATGAGGTTGACTCCCAGTATGACTTTATCTTCACCACAACACTGTTCAGTATTCTCGTCCGGTAAACACTGACTATATGAACGTTAATCAGTGTAATAACTCGAGTTTCCTCTTTCACTTCCCTCTCTCTTTCTTTCTCTCACTCTCTTCCTGATATACTTTCTCTCCCTCTCACAATTTCTCTATCTCCTTCTCCGTCCCCCCAAATTATTATCATTTATGCATTCTCCCTCACTAAGGCAGGCAGGTATGACAGGTAATACGAGGGTAGGTTAAATACTTCTGAATATCCAAATTATTTTCTTTTGCTTTTAACACTCCAAGTTAACACAAACATCCTTTAACTGACAGAGCTTAAAGATACACTGGAGTAGGGTGGCTGTGAAATCTGCTTCTTATATTGAAAAAAACCCAACTATTTTGTATGAAATATTCCAAAGTCTTTTTTTAGATATATTTTAATACGATCTCTCTCTCTCTCTCTCTCTCTCTAATACATCTAAGTAAATATATATCTTAAGAAAATACCCATAGATAATTCCAATACGGCATATCTACCACTAGCCGACTCACAGTAGGATACAAATTGACCCCAAAATACCCACATTACCGAGAGAAACTGCTGGGTTACGTCCGAGCCACTTGCTACCAGATCTCTCCCAGTCTTGGTTAAATATTTCCGGTGTAAATAATAATCATCCGTGAAGCTTCAATTAAAATGGTGTAAAAGCCTGTATGTTCTGAAGCTTAAGGTGTATACCATTAACCAGTCATGAAGCTTCGTTATTAAAGGTTTATAATAATGTTGTGAGTTATGTGGCTTCAATAATGTTCTAATGATCGTAAGTTAAAAGGTTGTAAATACAGAAGGTCTGAGGCCATTAGTCAGGCAAAAGTCTTTATGGCACTCATCACAGATCTTGATTCTATTACAGACTAACTTCAGGTTTAATTAATTCCCAACACTACGATTAAATAATATACTCTGATGACATGAACTCTACTGCGTCAAGGTACCATTAATCAACCAACGAAAGGGTAATTAAATGAGTTTTAAATGCCATTAACTATTAAACCTCGATGGTGTAATTGGACATGAATATGTAATTAAAGTAATGGAGTCTTGATGCACTTAACGTTCTTGCCTCTTTTTTTCTCTTAAGTAAACGCCCGTCACTATCCGGAATTCCCCCAACCATAATACCAAGGCTGCAATTTTTTTTTCCATTCGACAAAACATAAATGGAATTCAATTTACGAAGCTTCATTTATTCATCCATTATTTCTTGGTGGTATATTATGTTGTCCAAGGCCACGATGCACTTGAGACTCACAGCTGCTTCCCAAGAATGACTTCAACCAGCCAAAATTAACAGGTCCATTGTTCACCACTATTCTTTGTCGATTCTTATAGGCATCGAATTGAGGGAGTGGGCGTTGAGTCATTTTACTCAATTTGTCGTAAGAATTCTGAAGCAAAGGTTTTATTTTTATTTTTAATCCGCGCGCGCGTGTGTGTGTGTGTGTGTGTGTGTGTGTGTGTGTGAAAGAAATAGGGGAATACTGTACCTTTATAGAGATAGACAGGGAAAAAAATAAAAGACAGTAAGAGAAAAAGACAGATAGAGACAGGGAGAAACAGGTACCTAGATAGCCGTATGGGTTGATAAGGAGACTGAATAAAAATGAGACAGGTAGACAAAAATAAATTTAAGAAACATAAGTAACTAAACAGAGAGGGAGACCCGCAGTTAGAGACACGCCATAGAAATGAGTGAGGGACAGGAAGGCCACTGCCATATCATTCTTAGCCCAGATCACTATTTGACTCTCTTCTACTAAAGAGCTAAAGTATTTACCCCAGTATTAGCTAGACCTCAGCACAATAGGCACCTAAGGGGGATCACCGTCGTCCTGGTAATAAAGACAAAGAACTGATGCATCACCTTACTAACTGGGTTATTTATTTGTCTTATAAACTTGCAGTTAAATTTTTTTTATTGATTAATTTTTCCCTCTACTAATTTACTTAATTTTTTATACCAATCTTATATAATACATAAACAAAAATATATATCCTGCGCATGAATTCACAGATGCATTCATGTATAAATAGACTTTTGTCAACAATACAGTTTTTGGTGATTTTCAAAACAAACTTGATGGAGAAATAATAATTCTATTTTGTTTATCATTGGGTTTTCGTAATAGTTATTGAACAGAAAAAAAAATATTTTGAAATAATAACTGTGAATATAAACAAAGTTTTTTTATTACCGATGATACACTGTTAATGAACATACAATGAATGTGAAAACTTTTACATCAATTTAACAAATTCTGTAACTGCAACTTTGTGCTCCTAGTCTAAAACAGTATATACATATATACTGTACAGTACAGTAGGGTGTGGCGGGCGTGCGTGTAGGTCTCCACACTAGTGTATTTCCCCAACACATCTTGGAAGGAGTGCGTGGGAGAGAATTTTCAGAAGGCATTACACCATTTTATGAGGCCTCAGTTCTCAAAGTGAGTTTTAGATGCAAAAGCTATTTCGGCCGAATGAACTTATTTAGTTTTAATGTTGAAAGTTTGCCGATCAGAGCTCCATACTGGCCGACAATCTCACCGCTTATCGGTGTTTTATTATATACACAAAGCCGTATAGGACGAGAAGACGGAAGATAAAGGGATATACAAACACCATTTTGTATACATAGTCCACAAACAGAGGCGACACTAAAAGCTTTCTTGTTCCGGGGGCGTGTTGTATTAATCACTGTTCGGGTCTTTGGTTTTATCTATCTATCTATAGATATAACAGGGTGTTATAATTCCCGAGAGAGAGAGAGAGAGAGATCAGAGGAGGATGACAAGACTAATCCTAGGCAGTTGGAGCCTTTATTATAGAGACAGATTAAAGCATCTGAATTTTAACTCCCTCGAGAGACGTCAGAGTGAGGGGCGATATGATCGAGGTGTGTAAATAGAAGTCAGGGCTAAACAAAGGTGCCACAAGTTTAAATACAAAAAAATCTTACAAACAAAACACATACATTCTTTAACACCTATAGATAAAAACACATACATACAAAATAGGAAATATTTGAATCGTTGCAGCAAACTAATAATATTTTAATACAAAGAAACTCTAAACCTTGGGCCGTGTTGCAAGTCATGTCAAATTCGCGAGAACAAAAAAAAAACATTGCAGGGAAAGGCCACCAACAGAGCTTCCTGACCGAAAACCATCAAACTACGCCACTATTTCCATTAAACTCCTCCTGAATTAGAGGTGCAGATATGACTCCCCCTTCATTGTGGTTTTACCCTCGTCAATCTGTTCAGCCGCCAGTAGGTATGGAGGAGAAAAAATGGCAATGCAAAACCAAAACAAAATAGAAAAATAAAATCTTTTGTAAGTTTCTTTTCTTTTGGCATTCAGCTGATTTGATCTACTTTCATCAATGTCTGTCTGTATCAAATGATCTTATACACTACAGTGAATTAAGAAACATGAGAGTTAAGATATAAATAAAAATATAATTAATAAGATAAACACTCTAATATATACATCAAACAGTGAGACCAGTACTTAACAAATCGTCTTGTTTATTTCACCGAGACAGTTTCGGATCGCTTAGCATTACGCAAACTATAAAACAAATCCTCGCATGGCATAAGAACTCAGTTGTACAGTATACATACATCCTACATCAGGGGTTCTCAACCAGGGGGGAATTTCCCCCCTCAGGTTTTCAGGGGGGGGGGAGGGAACTGATTCTAATATGGAAAAAATAAAGGATTTTCAGTATTATATGCATATTATTTGGAATGCACTTTTTGAGGCAGACAATCTTGGAAAGGAGGGGGGAATGACATCCTGACATATGGTGAAAGGAGTGCATGGGGCAAACAAGGTTGAGAACCACTGGCCTACATGCTTACATACATGTTCAATTTGCTCCCGATATTCACCAAGGATAACGGATATTATTTTTGGTTCATCGTGGCTAATGTAAGGTAACGTCACTATTACCGGCGGCCGTGTACACAGCTTAACTTGGTGGGGGCAGTGCTTCATGATACAACTGGACAAATATTAAAATATCGGAAGAAAAAATGATGAAATGAAATGAAATCGACGCCATGCAGTGAGTGACCATTGTTTCTCACGGTAAAACTAGTCAAGAAAATATACATAAACCGTTATATAGATTCTTCAGAGGGTAGCATTGTTTTCGACAGCTGCCACAAGATATCTAGTGTTCCCTGGTAGCTGTCAATGGACCTTTGGAAATTTGTTTCTTATTGTCGCACGAGTCAGCTGTCCGAAGCTCTCCGGAACTCCTCATATAAAGAGTTTGAGTTCTGTCACGTCCTCGACTCACTGAAACTCTTGAAGGGTTAGCTGAACCCAAGGGTCAGTAAGAGTGAGTCACAGCGAGCGTGAATATTGAATCACTTAGTAGAATGTGTCAGCGCTTTATTTAGTAAATGATATTGAGATAGGTGCTTGCAGGAGACAACCCTCGTAATTATTAGTCAGATTTCAATAACATATTCGTGTCAGTTGGTAAAATAAGTACGATTTCAAATAGAAAATTCCAGTTATTCCACCCCAATTCAGAAACTTCTGAAAGAGCTCTTAAGTGAGTAAATTACCGTAACAAATTCCCGGGAAAAGAATCATTACAGACTTTAAAAATAATAAGACATGAAAATAAATAAATAAATAAACAAATAAATAAATAAATAAATAAATAAATAAATAAATAAATAAATATATATATATATATATATATATATATATATATATATATATATATATATATATATATATATATATATATATATATATATATATATATATATATATATATATATTGTTACGCCGTCTCTTAATTTACTTAAATATCCAGGTTCTAGGCGGGTCGTTTAACGATGCAGATGGTCGTTAGAGAACAAAGAATGCTGGTTACAATACAAAATGAAGAAATAAGATGGGCTTGAACAAATAATGACAGTAAAACCTTAACAGCACAGGGTAAGGTGACTAGAATATATAATAGTAAATTTAACACATCATTACAGGAATAATATGGAACATGGGAGCATGTTATATATAAAAAAAAATAGAAAAAATACGACACGGTCGTAACAATATATATATATATATAATAAAATCAAATCTATCTACACATGAGAAAAAGATTCATGGGAAAGGTGACCTATTAAAACGTGAGTTAGTGAAATAAAACTGTGGTTTTCATGAGTTCACTAAACCCGTACAAGGTGCTTTAGTGTACCAGTCCAATTTAGGAATGTGTAGGCCCTCTCTTTCATATATACCAACCATTAATATATCCCCGACTATATAAAATATCCTGTGGAAAATTTGTTTAAATGCATTTCATTTCGTACCAGAGAAAACATGCAATTTGGAAACCCCGAAGCTCAGTCCTTTTTCTTGTCTCAATAAATATGCGTTTCCTGGCTTCCCTGGGCAAGATTAATGGCCGGCCAACTCAAAACACTTAATTGAAACTCGTATCTTTACCGCCAAGTTACCTGGTAGTGGTCGTGGTCAGTTGTCATAAGTGCGTTATAAGGTGTTTATCGGCTTGGTGCCTGACGCTGACACAACACATTTCTCTTTAACTGACAAGTAATGAAAGGTTAGGAAAAGCATGCTGTTCATATTGTTATTACTAGTACTACTACAACTATTGCTACTATTACTACAGCTACTTTACTACTATTGCTCCTGCTACAATTACTACGACTACTGCTACCACTTTTAACGATTACAACTACTGTTGCTACAAATACTACACCTATTGATACAGCCACTATTATCACGGCAACAAAGACTACTACTACTACTACTACTACTAATTCCACTATTGTAATTGTCGTGCATGTCATTACAGGCAACATCGAGTAAGTCTCAACGAACATATCTTTATTCCCTTCATCAGTGAGGTGGCAAGAATGTTGTGATGGAAATGAATGTCTGTCAGTCAGTCTAAGACAGCCGGAGGTGAGTAAACCAGTGGAAAGTTGAGGATTTCCTGTAGGACTGACGTTGGCTGGTTGTTGGAAGTTAGACCCGAGGTCAAGATATGTCAGATCTAGTGACACATTTCACCAGTGGTCTTTCTATCAAAGCGGGAATTGCTTCAAAGTGAGGCTGGTCCTTTTTGTGTAACTAAAAGTGGTTCCTGCAGGCATGACGGCACGTAAGCAGGTAAGCTGATGTGTGTGTGTGTTCAGGCAGTACGTGGAAAGTAGAGCATACAGGAATATAGATAAATGTGTGAACTCTCTCTCTCTCTCTCTCTCTCTCGTGAACCTCGTCTAGGGACCAGGAGTTTCACCATCGTGCAACGGTGTTAATTTAAACCCGAATGTGTTTGTTTTTTCCGAATGGGAGTCTGGTATGTACAGGACAATCACTGCCGCAATTGAACCCCCCTTCCACCTTCCCTCCCCTTCCACCTTCCCTCCCCTTCCACCTCCCCTCCCCTTACCCCCTATCCTCGCCCACCACCATAGCTTTTAGCTCGTTTTCTCTTTCTGTTTTCAGTAAAATTTGTAAACTTGAAAACTAATTTTAGAGAAATATTGAGGTTTTGAGGGGTTTGGGGGAATGGAGAGAGAGAGAGAGAGAGAGAGAGAGACTTCTTCCGGGACTGCCAAGACAGCAATCAGTAATATTGTCAATGGTTGCTGAATTATAATGATGCTGCTCAAGAGTCGAAACAAACAGCCAACACAACTTTTCCCGCCATTAATCAGGAGCGCGCTACGGAGAATCTACATTACGTAGCTATGTTTCAGCATGAACTGTACGTGTGTTAACGTGTGAAACCGAGGCTATATATATATATATATATATATATATATATATATATATATATATATATATATATATATATATATACAGATACACAACCAAGCGACCGTCAGTCGTTTTGCAACTTTGAAGCTGTACTGTAGAGTCGCTCAGTCAAGAAACCTAGAGAAGTGTCATTTATTTTATTGGTATAAGGTAAGTTATGTGTATTCAATATTTATTTATTTTACTTGAAGTCTAGTGTATGTGTTCTCTTGTAACAATGCAACGGTAGTGTCGGTAGATGTAACAAAGATTAGAAAATCTAGCCACCTATAGCAACTTTGCATGGATGAGATTAGAGTCAGTCAATATTAAAAATGTTCATACCGCGGCTAAAAAAGACATCCGAGTTAATGTATTATTACTTAGAATTTAAAAACAAGGAAAGACTGTTATGGTAAAGGTAACTGGCAAGAGTGAAAGACTGTTGTGCTGCCTCCTGGTGACTACTGAAACAATTAGGGCTGACGGGATTTCCGACTCTTGTTTACCGAACACGCTGATTGGTTCAACTGCTCGCGTTGTGATTGGTTGCGAGAACATGACGTAGTACTACGATTTTCTATAATAGAATGTGTGGTGAGGGGTAACAAAGATCCCAGATACAGTAATGTGTGGTGAGGGGTAACAAAGATCCCAGATACAGTAATGTGTGGTGAGGGGTAACAAAGATCCCAGATACAGTAATGTGTGGTGAGGGGTAACAAAGATCCCAGATACAGTGATTATATTAGAGTAGCCCTCATACTCAGTGAATTTCATTGTTCCTGGCATTAGTTTTATAAATTTCTAAATAATAAACACTGCATTATACACCATTCAAAGTGTTATATGAGCTCACATTAGATTTGTATTTTATCAATTGTAATTTGTATTTCAACAATTTTATTTTGACAATACATAAAATAATACAAATATTTAAACATTTAGAAGCATAACTTATCACAAAAAATACATACATGACCTTATTTTACACATTGTAACATGGCTTGAGTTGTGTGACTCAGCAGAATATAGTTTGCTAAAATATCGCTAGTAAATTGTAGGTATGATAATTAAATACATCTACAATTTATTTATGTGTATTCTACCGTATATGGTGTTTAAGCCATGAAAAAGCGTATTTCCTAAAGTCGGTAATTTACCGAGAGTCGGAGCAGTGACGTCACGGCTTATCAGCTACTCATCAATTTACCGATTAGCAGACGAATTACCTGATTTGAACCAATCAAGGTGTTCGATAAACAAGAGTCGGAAATTCCGACAGCCCTGGAGACAATTATGTCACATTTTCTGATATAGTTTTTAGCCCATTTCTTTGTTTGGTTTTGAAGAGATTAATTTTGCTGAATACCCTTTCACATTCAACCCAAATTTATCGTACAAACCGTAAGATAATAGAAACTGGTATCGTACATCGTGTCGAAGATGAATTTATCGTACGTTTAGCACCACTGTTGTAAGAACTAATGAGTGCGTACGCAAATTCATCTCGCTGGCTTTATAAAGTACCGATATGCTGTATAAGGCTGATTATAACAATTAAATGGCAATACACACATAATTTAAACAAATAAAAAAGGAATAGGCTTAATTTACTCACATTTGAAGATAGCGTGCATTGAGATTGAGTTGCCGGCTAAGGATATTGTAGGGTTACGTGATATTATGTTGTCTAGCACTCAGGATGGGATTGATGGAAACTCTAAGGTGGTGGTTTTCTTATATAATATAAATTATATGAAAGACAGTCTGGTGCTGGAGATGCCTTGTGGTGAGGAGCTGCTCAGTAGACACGTTCGGTGAGTAGCGTGCTGAAGGAGGTAGATGTCCAGGAGCTTCGTTAGAGGAGATGTTGCCTGTTGCTGGCCTCCTGGTTGAATGAGAGCTGGACAGCGAGGAGCTTGCTTGGAGGAGGTGTTGCGTGTTCAGGAACCGAGGGCAGAATGAATCTTAATGTTGTTGTTGTTGTATAGATTGTCGGACCGTAGTCCGACACGGGCCTTTGCCTATAGGCGGCCCGTTTGGTGGTTCCGGCTGGAGCTCCAGGAGCAGCCAGACCGGATTGGGATTGGAGGTGGTCCCACCTGCAGATTGGAGGGATACTGCAGGTTGCAAGTGTGAGCGGACCCCCGATCAGTGGACGCTTACCACCAGCCCCCACTCTTGGACGTGGTCAGCTTCGGAGTGGCGCGCCCCCCGAACTGGGGTCCGCACTTGCTGGGAGAGGATGCTTTCTAAGCTATCTGGGTGGTGGGCATCGTGTGATGACCCGGAGTAGGTGGTGAATGTGGTCTGTGTGGGCCTTTCGGGTTAGAGTGGCCGCTGGTGTTGTGTGTGTTTCTTGGGAGATTTGAGTTCTGTCTCGGAGGCTTTGTGTGACCTCGCAATCGAGGAGATAGTGTTCAAGTGGGTTGGCTGCTGGCTCCTGACAGTAGGTGCATTCCATGACGTCGTTTCCGATCATCTGCCAGGAGCACTTGTACCCTAGTCGTAGTCGGTGAAGGCTGACTTGGGTTTGTCTTGGAGTTTTCTTGTCAGCGAAAGGTGGTTCCCCTTTTGTGGCCGCCAGGTACCATTTGGCTGATTGGGAACCAGCGTTGAGTGCATGAAGGAAGCTCTTTTTGATGTGGAGCTTGGTAGTCTTTCTGAGGTGATTCTTGATCTGTTGCTCACTTGCTGGAACTTGGATGTGTACGCTACTAGAGCGTGTAGCTGCCTTGGCTGCTTCGTCTGCCACGTCGTTTCCTCCGATCCCAACATGACTGGGAATCCAGTGTAAGACGACTGGTCGGTTTTGGCTTTGGAATTCCTGTAGCTGTGCGAGGATCGAGGTGATGATGTGGACGTTGTCTCTTGGTTGACTGTGTTGCAGCGCCTGCATGGCCGTTTTCGAGTCCGTGTGAATTATGACGGACTTGTTGTGTTGTGTTGCAGCGTGTTGTAGGGCCTTTGAGATTGCTACCAGTTCTGTTTGTAGGGTGGAGCAGTCGTTGGAAAGTCTCCATTTGAGGGTCTGACCTTGGGTGTAGAAGGCCGCTCCGGATCTGTGATGTTTTGGGTCCACCGAGCCGTCTGTGATGTTTTGGGTCCACCGAGCCGTCTGTGAAGTATGATGATGCATCAGCCGGTGTCTCGGTGGCTATGGCTTGGAGAGTTATTTTTTTGAGGTCCTCCTTCTGGAGGTTGGCTTTACTATCGCCGAGGTCGGTGAATTTGAGTGTGGCTGGTGGAGGGCTCCATGGTGGAGGAACAGTGTAACCATTGTCTCGTGTGTCTTGGTTGTTCTTGACGAGTGTTTCTGCTTGCAGGTGTCGGATGACCTCGCTTGCCTCGTGCGACCAGGTGGCCCCTCGCACTCTGTGGTCGAGGTGGAGGGAGGCGCTGATTCGAATCTTGGCAACTGTGGGCTTGTCTGCTCTACAGATTTTGGCGAGGAGACCGGCTGTCACCTGCTTGACTCGTACTGCCAGGGGTGGTAGCTCGGTTTCCATTTGCAGATTGCAAATTCTGGTCCACATGGGTGCTCCGAGCATGGTCCTGAGAGCATTGTTTTGAATGACTTCTAGCTTAGCTATTTGGTCTTCTCTCAGTCCAATGAGTGCTGGAGCACTGTAATCTACCAGCGATCTGATGGCGGCTGTGTAGTAGGCTTTGAGCACATGAAGGTTTGCTCCTGCGGGTTTGCTGGTGAGCGACCTCATTATATTGTGTCTGCTCTTCGTCCTGTGCCTGAGATACTCGAGTTGCGGCTTGAAGGTGAGTTTCTGGTCAAACCAGATTCCAAGACACTGGTGGGCGTTGGTCCAGACTACCGGCGTGTTTTGTATGGAGAGCATCTTGTCTGGTGTGTCTGTGCAGATGGCCATCGCTTTCGACTTGGCTGGATTTATCTTGAGTCCAAGTCTGTTGCACTCCTCTTCTATAAGTTGGGGTGCGTGTTGCGTGTTGGCTAGTCTGTTCGATCCTCTTACTA
>NW_024725760.1:0-5984 GCF_018991925.1 Homarus americanus | reverse complement strand
CCCTCCCTCCTCCCCCCCACCACCCCCAAAAAATATTCATCCCAACTTAAAAATTCACGTTTCCTGGCCACTGAGATCACCTACCCTGACCTTACCTTTACTTTGACCTGACCTGACCTTTCCCGAATGATGCCTTATACCTTATACCCAAACGATATATACCCATACACCAAATGAAACTCGAAGAGACTGACTATAATGTGTGTGTGTGGATATTAATCTGTTATCATTCAATCAAAAGTTTATAAGGTTTTACAAAGTTGTTTTCATTTTAATGTGGACTGGAGACCCTGTATAATATAAGTTGACTAATACTATATTTATGAGTGGGAGTAAACACTAATTCACCTCTCTCTCTCTCTCTCTCTCCAGTCTATTTCCCTCGTCTACTCTCTCAATAATATCTTTCTCTCAATCTACATCTCTCTCTCTCTCTCTCTCTTTCTCTCTCCCGGAATATCAACAGTGAGTAAATATAAATAACCACACGATTTTACAGAATAGGGATATATATGTGTTAGAGAGAGAGAGATAAACTAACCATGGGACCTGATCTATCACTCATTTGAACCTAACCTAACCTAACCTCAACTATGCTTACAGAACCATTCCCCTCCTTCCCCCCCCTCGGCCCCCCAGCCCTTAACTGTAGGAGGAATGGGCGAGATAGGGCAGGAAAGGTCAACTGGGTGAGTATACACAAGGTCAACAGAGGTCAGGAGCCAAGACGTACACATCTCTGTGGGTCATGGTGGTCATACTATATAACTGTACTGAAGAAGGTATTGTTTCTCTCTCTCTCTCTCTCTATCTCTCTCTCTCTCTCTCTCTCTCAGATAACCCCTAAGTTTGTTATGACTCTTCCTGGACAGTGTATTTTTATCTTCAAATAGGATATGTTATCGTGTATCTCTTGTTAGAACGAGGGAACAAATAATTTATTGAATAATGGCAGGTTGAGGTAGAGGGCGATGTTCTGTACAGAACTAAACAAATAATTTTTTGGAAATGCATTGTTTTTAACATTCAGTGCCATAATATTCTGACTTCTACTGTTTAACTATAATCTGCCTACGCTACCGTTCACGGGATGAATATGGGTGCACAATAAACTAGCCGCTGTATGTGGCAAAATTCAAAAGCGGATCCCCGCCTTTTTTATTACATACTAGGAAACATCTCACACTCACACACACGTATAGATGATCAGTAAGGAGGAGCCTCGACCTGAGCCCTGACAGAACGTTACAGGTGTACTATTTCGTCAGGCCGCGGTTAGAAAGTATATGAGAATGATTTTGGAAGTTATATTTATGTTCCATATAACATATTTATGGTTTATGTGTGTGTGTGTGTGTGTGTGTGTGTGTGTGTGTGTGTGTGTGTGTGTCTGTCTGTCTGTAATTATGTTAGCTTATGTTTGGTTAGTTATTAGTTGGAGTAAGTTGTAGTGGAGATTTTTCAGGTTAGGTTAGATTAGATGAGGTTAGGTTGTGTTAGATTAGGTTAGTTATTAGTTGGAGTAAACTGGAGTTAAGATTCTTCTGGATATACAAAACACAAAAGTTATTATCCAGCGTAATCCTCCCACACACCCCAGCAAAATGATTCACAATGGAGACTGATTAATGAATGCTTGTGTTGTGATAATAATTCCTCTTATTGATTAACGAACTTTAAATAAAATGGAACAAGGTTGAGTGATGGTTGTTGAACTGATATAGAAATGTTAAGTGGTAGTAGATATAGTGTAAAATAAGTCATTGAGTGATACTGTAGTTGTGTAGTACCCAAGTTTGGTTCACTTGTATGTTACTGAGGAAATTATTCAATCAGGATTTTTTTACAAGGATGATTGGTGTACCTGAAGTTGATGATCGTTTTTTTTTTTATTATTATTATAATGGTTGCCCCTCCTGTAATGAGAATGGCCAGGCCCAAGGGCCACCTAGACGTGAATTTGTTTAAGGTGTTGAAGCTGTCGCCAACACAACAACCACACCCTGAGTTAATGAGCTGAGTGACCCAGTGTCAAGGAATAGTCCGTGGCCAACTGCACTGGCTAACCATTACCCCGTAACACGACGCGCGAATTGATTAACATCCAGGTCCCCAATTACTGTTGGGTAGATAGAGGTAAATGACGCAAAGGAACTTGGTCATGGTCTCACCCTGCCCGGAAATGGAACCCGGGTTCATTCGCTTGCGAGGCGAGCAAGCTGACAATTACACCGTGTGTCGCCAACGTACACCCATACACACACACCCATACACACACACACACACACACACACACACACACACACACACAAACACGTCTCCTGAAGTAGATATGAGAGAGAGAGAGAGAGAGAGAGAGAGAGAGAGAGAGAGAGAGAGAGAGAGAGAGAGAGAGAGAGAGAGAGAAAGAGAGAGAGAGAGATCTAAGCAGCTTATTATCATCCTACACCAACAGGAAGCGACAGACAGACAGACAGACAGACACATCACAACCACCAAGTTTTTCTCAAATTAACATAATCTCTTGTCGTCGTGTCCGTGTGGCTGTCGTGTTTGTCAATCCAGCAATTTCTCTTCTTTCTTCTCTCTTGATTATTTCTTCTTTTATTTAATTTTTTTGTTGATTTTCGTCTTCATTTCTTCATTTAAAATTTTCGTGATTTCTTTCCTTCCCTCTATCCTTCTTTCTTTCCTCGCCATCCTCTTTATTTTCACCCTTCCATCATCTTTATCAATTTTTCAATTTTCCCTGTCTCCTTCCTCCCTTCCTTTTCCTATACTCATCTTTCCTTCAACCTTCCCTCCTTCATAATTCCTGTCCATCTCTCCCTCTATTCCTTCCTTCATCACCATCATATAAAATCATACTCGCTTCCCCCCTCCCTCCTCCTCCCCCTCCCCCCAAAAAAAAATATTCATCCCAACTTAAAAATTCACGTTTCCTGGCCACTGAGATCACCTGCCCTGACCTTACCTTTACTTTGACCTGACCTGACCTCTCCCGAATGATGCCTTATACCTTATACCCAAACGATATATACCCATACACCAAATGAAACTCGAAGAGACTGACTATAATGTGTGTGTGTGGATATTAATCTGTTATCATTCAATCAAAAGTTTATAAGGTTTTACAAAGTTGTTTTCATTTTAATGTGGACTGGAGACCCTGTATAATATAAGTTGACTAATACTATACTTATGAGTGGGAGTAAACACTAATTCACATCTCTCTCTCTCTCTCTCTCTCTCTCTCTCTCTCTCTCTCTCTCTCTCCAGTCTATTTCCCTCGTCTACTCTCTCAATAATATCATTCTCTCAATCTACATCTCTCTCTCTCTCTCTTTCTCTCTCCCAGAATATCAACAGTGAGTAAATATAAATAACCACACGATTTTACAGAATAGGGATATATATGTGTTAGAGAGAGAGAGAGAGAGAGAGAGAGAGAGAGATAAACTAACCATGGGACCTGATCTATCACTCATTTGAACCTAACCTAACCTCAACTATGCTTACAGAACCATTCCCCTCCATTCCCCCACCCCTCGGCCCCCAGCCCTTGACTGTAGGAGGAATGGGCGAGATAGGGCAGGAAAGGTCAATTGGGTGAGTATACACAAGGTCAACAGAGGTCAGGAGCCAAGAGGTACAGATCTCCGTGGGTCATGGTGGTCATACTATATAACTGTACTGTAGAAGGTATTGTTTCTCTCTCTCTCTCTCTCTCTCTCTCTCTCTCTCTCTCTTTCTCTCTCTCTCAGATAACCCCCAAGTTTCTTATGACTCTTCCTGGACAGTGTATTTTTATCTTCAAATAGGATATGTTATCGTGTATCTCTTGTTAGAACGAGGGAACAAATAATTTATTGAATAATGGCAGGTTGAGGGAGAGGGCGATGTACTGTACAGAACTAAACAAATAATTTTTTGGAAATACATTGTTTTTAACATTCAGTGCCATAATATTCTGACTTCTACTGTTATCTATAATCTGCCTACGCTACTGTTCACGGGATGAATATGGGTGCACAATAAACTAGCCGCTGTATGTGGCAAAATTCAAAAGCGGATCCCCGCCTTTTTTATTACATACTAGGAAACATCTCACACTCACACACACGTATAGATGATCAGTAAGGAGGAGCCTCGACCTGAGCCCTGACAGAACGTTACAGGTGTACTATTTCGTCAGGCCGCGGTTAGGAAGTATATGAGAGTGATTTTGGAAGTTATATTTATGTTCCATATAACATATTTATGGTTTATGTGTGTGTGTGTGTGTGTGTGTGTGTGTGTGTGTGTGTGTGTGTGTGTGTGTCTGTCTGTAATTATGCTAGCTTATGTTTGGTTAGTTATTAGTTGGAGTAAGTTGTCGTGGAGATTTTTCAGGTTAGGTTAGATTAGATGAGGTTAGGTTGTGTTAGATTAGGTTAGTTATTAGTTGGAGTAAGCTGGAGTTAAGATTCTTCTGGTTATACAAAACACTAAAGTTATTATCCAGCGTAATCCTCCCACACACCCCAGCAAAATGATTCACAATGGAGACTGATTAATGAATGCTTGTGTTGTGATAATAATTCCTCTTATTGATTAACGAACTTTAAATAAAATGGAACAAGGTTGAGTGATGGTTGTTGAACTGATATAGAAATGTTAAGTGGTAGTAGATATAGTGTAAAATAAGTCATTGAGTGATACTGTAGTTGTGTAGTACCCAAGTTTGGTTCACTTGTATGTTACTGAGGAAATTATTCAATCAGGATTTTTTTACAAGGATGATTGGTGTACCTGAAGTTGATGATCGTTTTTTTTTTTTTTATTATAATGGTTGCCCCTCCTGTAAAGAGAATGGCCAGGCCCAAGGGCCACCTAGGCGTGAATTTGTTTAAGGTGTTGAAGCTGTCGCCAACACAACAACCACACCCTGAGTTAATGAGCTGAGTGACCCAGTGTCAAGGAATAGTCCGTGGCCAACTGTACTGGCTAACCATTACCCCGTAACACGACGCGCGAATCGATTAACATCCAGGTCCCCAATTACTGTTGGGTAGATAGAGGTAAATGACGCAAAGGAACTTGCTCATGGTCTCACCCTGCCCGGAAATGGAACCCGGGTTCATTCGCTTGCGAGGCGAGCAAGCTGACAATTACACCTTGTGTTGCCAACGTACACACACACACACACGTCTCCTGACGTAGATATGAGAGAAAGAGAGAGAGAGAGAGAGAGATCTACGCAGCTTATTATCATCCTACACCAACAGGAAGCGACAGACAGACAGACAGACACATCACAACCACCAAGTTTTTCTCAAATTAACATAATCTCTTGTCGTCGTGTCCGTGTGGCTGTCGTGTTTGTCAATCCAGCAATTTCTCTTCTTTCTTCTCTCATGATTATTTCTTCTTTTATTTAATTTTTTTGTTGATTTTCGTCTTCATTTCTTTATTTAAAATTTTCGTGATTTCTTTCCTTCCCTCTATCCTTCTTTCTTTCCTTCCCTCTATCCTTCTTTCTTTCCTCGCCATCTTCTTTATTTTCACCCTTCCATCATCTTTATCAGTTTTTCAATTTTCCCTGTCTCCTTCCTCCCTTCCTTTTCCTATTCTCATCTTTCCTTCAACCTTCCCTCCTTCATAATTCCTCTCCATCTCTCCCTCTATTCCTTCCTTCATCACCATCATATAAAATCATACTCGCTTCCCCCCCTCCCCTCCCTTTCCTCCCCAAAAAAAAATATTCATCCCAACTTAAAAATTCACGTTTCCTGGCCACTGAGATCACCTACCCTGACCTTACCTTTACTTTGACCTGACCTGACCTCTCCCGAATGATGCCTTATACCTTATACCCAAACGATATATACCCATACACCAAATGAAACTCGAAGAGACTGACTATAATGTGTGTGTGTGAATATTAATCTGTTATCATTCAATCAAAAGTTTATAAGGTTTTACAAAGTTGTTTTCATTTTAAT
>NW_024725759.1:0-43086 GCF_018991925.1 Homarus americanus | reverse complement strand
GACACTCCAGGCACAATTCCCTGACACCCAGGCACACCACACACAACCCCCAGGCACCACAGACACTCCCAGGACACCACCACCCCAGGCACACACCGACACCTCCAGGACACCCTGACACCCCATGCACACCCCAGACACCCAAGGCACACCGACACTCCCCAAGCCACCACTACACACCCCAGGCACACCAGACACTCCCAGACACCCTGACACTCCCAGGCACACCCTGCAAACCCCCTGGCACACCCCGACACTCCCAGGCACACCTCAGTCACTTCCACGCACACTAGACACCCCAGGCACACCTTTGACACCCCAGGCACACATCTGACACCCCTAGAACACACCACACCCCAGCACATCTCATACACCCCTGCACACCCCCCAGACACACCCAGGCACACCCCCACACCTGTGGCACCCTCTAGACACCCCAGGCACACCCTCTGACACCCCAGGCACACCTCAGACACCCCTGGCACACAGACACCCCAGGTGCACCTTGACACTGCCACAGCACACCCCAACACCCCAGGCACACCCGACACCTAGCACACCTCTGACACCCCAGGTACCCTCAGACACCCCCAGGCACACCGCTGATACTCCCACGCACACACCCTGACAATCCCCAGGTACTCTCTGACACCCTGTCACACCCCACACCCAGACACACCTCAGACAGATACTCTCAACCTGGTCCCTGAAACCCCCAGCCCACACTCGACACTCCAGGTACATCTCAGACAATCCCAGGCACCCCTGACACTACCAGGCAAACTCCTCACACCCCAGGCACACCTATGATACTCCCAGGCCACCCCTAACACTCCCAGGCACCCTCTGACACTCCCCTGGCAACCTGACACTCGCAGGCACACCCCAATCACTTCCACGTACACCCTAGACACTCCAGGTTCACCTTGACACTCCCCAGCACACCCTGACACCCCAGGCACACCACCACACCGCACACCTACACACCCCTGTACATCTCACACCCCAGGTACACATCCGACACACCACTGACACCCCAGGCACACCTCAGACACTCCTGGCACACCCCAGACACCCCAGGCACACCACAGACACCCCTGGCACACCTCAGACACTCCCCAGGCACACCTGACACCCAGGCACACCCCACACCCCAGGCACACCACTGACACCCCAGGCACACCAGACACTCCCCAGGCACACCTTCTGACACTCCAGGCACATCTCCAAAAACCCCGGTGCACCCTGACACCCCGGCAACCTGACACCCCAGGCACACCTCTGACACCCCCAGTTACACCCCAGACACCCCAGGTACACCACTAACACCCCAGGCACACCTCAGACACTCCCAGGCACACCTCAGACACTTTGGCACCACACCCCAGGTCACTGACACCCCAGGCACCCTACACCCCAGGTACACCCCCAGACACCCCAGGCACACCCCAGACACTCCCAGGCACACCCCAGACACCCCAGGCACACCCGACACCCAGACACCCCAGCACCAGACACCCCAGGCACACCAGACACCAGGCACACCCACACTCAGGCACACCTCCGACACTCCCCAGGCACACCCTGACACTCCCAGGTACACCTGACACCCCAGGCACACCCCTGACACTCTCATTTACACCTCCGACACCCCCAGGTACACCTCCGACACCCCCAGGAACACCCTCTGACACTCCCAGGCACACCACCGACACTCCCAGGCACACCCCTGACACCCCAGGCACACCTCTGACACTCCCAGGCACACCTCTGACACCCTAGGCACACCTCCCACACTTCCATGTACACCTCCGGAACCCCAGGCACACCTTGACACTCCCCAGGCACACCAGACACCAAGTACACCTCTGATAATCCCCAGGTATACATCTGACACCCCAGTACACCACTGACACCCCGACACACACCACTGACACTGCAAGGCACACCAGACACTCCCAGGCACACCTCCGACACTCAAAGGCACACCTGACAACTCCAGGCACCAACACCCCAGGTTACACCTCAGACTCCCAGGCACACCTCAGACACCCCAGGCACACCTCAGACTCTCCCAGGCACAACCCCTACACCCCAGGTGCACCTCTGACACTGCCAGGCACACCCAGACCTGCCATGAAAACCTCAGACACGCCACAGGCACACCTCAGACACCTCAGGTACACCTCAAACACTCCCAGGTACACCTCTGACACCCTCAGGCACACCCCAAACACTCCAAGGCACACCCCAGACACCCACAGCCACCGCTGACACCCCACGCACACACTCTGACACCAAAGCACACCTCTGACACCCCAGGCACACCTCAGGACACCCAGGCACACCCTGAACCCCAGGCACACCTCACACATCCAGGCACACCTCCTGACACCCCAGGCACACCTCTGACACACCCAGGCACACCTCTGACACACCCAGGCACACCCCACACAAACTTCCAGGCACATCCCACACACCCCAGGCACCCTGACACTCCCCAGTGCAACTCTGACACCACCAGGCACCTCTGACACTCCCAGGCACACCAGACACTCCCCAGACAGACCTCTGACATCCCCAGGCACACCCTCTGACACCCCATACACCACTTACACCCCAGGCACACCCTCAGACACTCCCATGTGCCACCCCTGACACTCCCAGGCACTCCTCTGATACCCCTGGCACACCCCTGACACCCCAGGCACACCTCAAATACCTCCACGCACACCTTAGCATTCCAGGCACACCTTGACACTGGCCACCCTGACACCTTGCACACACCTGACAATCCCAGGCACATCTCACACACCCCAGGCACACCCCAGAAAACCCCAGGCACACCCCAACACCTGTGCACTTGCACCCCAGGCACACCCCTAGACACCCCAGGCACACCCCAGACACCCCAAGGACACCTCAGACACCCCAGGTGCACCTTGACACTACCATGTACACCTCTAACACTCCAGGCACACCCTGACACTCCCAGGCACACCTCTGACACCCAGGCACTCCACACTCCCAGGCACACCGCTGACACCCCCACGCACACACCCCTGACACCCCAGGCACACCTGACACCCCCTGTTCCCCCAGACACTTGCACACCCAGACACCCCAGTCACACCTCCTGACACTCCCAGGTACCCCACACCCCAGGCACCCTCTGACACCCGTGGCACCTCTGACACCCCAGGCACACCCCAGACACTCCCAGGCACACCTCAGACACTCCCAGGCACACCTAAGACACTTCCTGGTTCATCTCTGACACTCCCCAGGCATACATCTGACACTCCCAGGCACACCACTGACACCCCAGGCACACCGCTGACACTGCCAGGCACACCCCAGACACCCCAGGCACACCCCAGACACCCCAGGCACACCCCAGACACCCCAGGCACACCCCAGACACCCCAGGCACACCCCAGACACCCCCAGGCACACCACTCGACACCCCAGGCACACCAGACACTGGTGCACACTTCAGACACACTTCCAGGCACATCTCAAAACTCCCAGGTGCACCCTACACCCCAGGCAACCTGACACTCCCAGGCACACCTCTGACACTCCGCAGTCACACCTCAGACACTCTCAGGCACACCACCAACACCCCAGGCACACCCCAGACACTCCCCAGGCACCCCCAGACACCCAGGCACACCCCAGACACTCCCAGGCACACCAGACACTCTCAGGCACACCTCCGACACTCCCAGATACACACCCTGACACTCCCCAGGCACACCTCTGACACCGGCACACCTCTGACACTCCTTTACACTCCCACACACCCAGGCACACCCCTGACACCGGCACACCTCTGACACCCCAGGCACACCCTCTGACACCCCAGGCACACCTCCCACACTTCCAGGTACACCTCCGGCACCCCAGGCAACACCTTGACACTCCCAGGCACACCTCAGACACCCCCAGGCACACCTCTGATACTCCCAGGCATATCTGACACTCCCAGGTACACCACTGACACTCCCAGGTACACCACTGACACTGCCAGGTACACCCTCAGACACTCCCAGGCACACCTGATACTCAAAGGCACCTCCGACAATCCCCAGGTACACCACTAACACCCCAGGTTACACCCCAGACACTCCCCAGGTACACCCCAGACACTCCCCAGGCACACCCCAGACACTCCCCAGGCACCTCTGACACTGCCAGGCACACCTCAGACTCTGCCATGAAACCCTGCACTGCCAACCTCAGACACCTCAGGCACACCTCAAACACTCCTAGGTGCCACCTCTGACACCCCAGGCACACCTCTGACACCCCAGGTACACCCCAGACACTCACAGGCACACCGCTGACACTCCCACGCACACACCTGACACCAAAGTACACACCCTCTGACACTCCCTGGTACCCTCTGACACCCCAGGCACACCCCCAGACACCCCAGGAACACCCCTGAAACTCCCAGGTACACCTCCCAGACACATCCAGGCACACCTCTGACACCCCAGGCACACCACCTCTGACACTCCCAGGCACACCCCTGTCACCCCAGGCACACCCTCACAACCTCCAGGCACATCCAGACACCCCAGGCACCCCTTGACACTCCCCAGGCAACCTGACACTACCAGGCACCTCTGACACCCCAGGCACACCCCCACACCCCAGTAGACCTCTGACACTCCAGGCACCCCCACACCCCAGGCACACCACTTACACCCCAGGCACACCCCAGACACTCCCATGACACACCCCTGACACTCCCAGGTACTCCTCTGATACTCCCTGGTACACCCCCTGACACCCCAGGCACACCCCAGTCACTCCACGTACACCTTAGACAATTCCAGGCACACCGTTGACACCCACACCTCTGACACTCCCCCTGTACACACCTGACACCCCAGGCACATCTCATACACCCCAGGCACACCCCAGACACCCCACACCCCAGACACCCAGTGTACACCTCAGACACCCCAGGCACCTTGACACTGCCATGTACACCCCCAACACTCCCAGGCACACCTCTGACACTCCCAGGCACACCTCTGACACTCCCAGGCACTCCTCAGACACTCCCAGGCACACCGCTGAAACCCCACGCACACCCCTGACACCAGGCACACCCTGACACTCCTGCCCCAGACACTCCCCAGGCACACTCAGACACTCTGTTACACCTCTGACACCCCAGGTATACCTCACACTCCAGGCATACCTCTGACACTCTACTCCTCTGACACTGTGGTACTCCTCTGACACTCCCAGGCACACCCCTCAGACACTCCCAGGCACACCTCAGACACTTCCAGTTCTATCTCAGACAATCCCAGGTGCACCCCTGACACCACCAGGCAACTCTGACACTCCCAGGCACACCTCTGACACTCCCAGGTGCAACTCTGACACCCCAGGCACACCTCCACACTCCCCAGTCACACCTCACATCTCAGGCACACCACTAACACCCCAGGCACACCCCAGACACCCCCAGGCACACCTCAAACACCCCAGGCACACCTCAGACACCCCAGGCACACCCCAGACACTCTCAGGTACACCTCCGACACCCCAGATACACCCCTGACACCCCAGGCACCACATACCCAGTGCACACCTCTGACACTCTATTACACCTCCGACACTCCCAGTACACCTCCGACACTCCCAGGAACACCTCTGATACTCCCAGGTGCACCACACCGACACTCCCAGGCACACCCCTGACACTCCCAGGCACACCTCTGACACTCCTAGGCACACCTCCCCACACCCAGACACCTCAGGCACACCCCTGACATTCCTAGGTACACCTCTGGACACTCCCCAGGTGCCACCACTGACACCCCAGGTACACTCTAGACACTCCTAGGTACACCCCTGACACTCCCCAGGTACCCACTGACATTCCCTGATACACCTCTCTCACACTCCCAGAACACGCGTCCAACTCTCCAGAGATACACCCTGGACACCCCAGGCACATTCTGACACTCCTGTGTCCACCTCTGACATCATACAGGCACACCCCTGATACCCCAGGTATGCATCTACACTCCCAGGTACAATCAAATTTCTGACAGCCCCAGTACACCTTCGATAATCCGGTGCACCTCCGACATTCTCAGGTGCACACCACTAACACTCCCAGTAACACCTCAGGACACTCCCAGGCACACCTCAGACACCACAGGCACACCCCAGACCCCAGGTATCCGCAATGACACTCCCTGGTACACATTGACACTCCCAGGTACACCAGACACTCTCAGTACACCTGACACCAGGTACACACTACACTTTGTGGTACACTGACATCCCTGGTGTACCCTGACACTCCCAGGCACCCCAGACACTCCTTAGGTACACCACTGACACTCCCCAGGTGCACCACACCCCAGGCACACCCCTTGACACTCCCAGGCACACCCCTGGCACCCCAGGCACACCCCGACACCCCAGGCACACCCCAGACACCCGGTGCCACCTCATGCCCAGCATATGGCCCACACCCCAGGGCACCACATACCACAGGCACACCCCAGTCACCCCAGGTACACCTCCGATACTCCCAGGTACACCTCAGACACTCAGGTACACCAGACACTCCCAGGCACACCTGACCCAGGCACACCTCAGACACCTCCTATACTGCCAGGCACACCTCTGTGGGACACTGCCAGGAACACCTCGAACACTGCCAGGTACACCTCAGACACTGTCAGGTACACCTCACTCCAAGGTACACCTCTGACACTCCCAGGTACACCTCTGACACTCTCAGGTACCTCTGACACTCCCAGGTACACCTCAGACACACCCAGGTACACCGCTGACACTCCCAGGTACACTGCTGACACTCCCATGTACACCTCTGACACTCCCTGGTACTCATAGACTCCCAGGTACCTCAGACACTCCAGGTACCTCAGACACTTCCACGTACCTTGGACACTTCCAGGTTCACCTTTGACACTCCCAGGTACACCTCAGACACTCCCAGGTACACCTCCAGACACTTCCAGGTACATCTCAGACAATCCCAGGTGCACCTCCTGACACTCCCAGGTGCAACTCTGACACTCCAGCACACCTCTGACACTCCCAGGTACACCTCAGACACTCCCAGGTACACCTCTGACTCTCCCAGGTACACCTCTGAAACTCCCAGGTACACCACTGACACTCCCAGGTACACCTCAGACACTCCCAGGTACACCTTGACACTCCCAGGTACTCCTCTGACACTCCCTGGTACACCCCTGACACTCCCAGGTACACCTCAGTCACATCCACATACACCTTATAAACTTCCAGGTACACCTCTGACACTCCCAGGTTTACCTCACACCTCCCAGGTAAACCATGACGTCCCTAGGTACATCTGAACACTCCCAGGTACTCACCCAACACTCCCTGGTACATCTCTCCAACCTCCCAGGTACCTCATGACACTCTCCAGGTACACCTCCGACACTCCCAGGTACACCCTGACTCCCAGGTACACCTCCAGACACTCCCAGGTCACCTCAGGCACTCCCGGGTGCACCTCAGTTGCTTCCAGGAATTGCATCTCAAAAACTCCCAGGTGCACCCCTGACACTCACAGGTGCAACTCTGACACTCAGGCACACCTCTGACCTCCCAGGTACACCTCAGACACTACCAGGTACACCACTGAGACTCCCAGGTGCACCCTCTGGTGTCCCAGGTACCTCTGAGCTTGCTCCCAGGTGCACCTCCTGACACTCCTAGGTACCTCCGACACTTCCAGGTACACCTCCAGCACTCCCCAGTTTTGCCTTTGACACTCCCAGGTACCTTGAACACTCCCAGGTACACCTCTGGGCCTCCCAGGTAGCCATCCTGGCTTGCTCCCAGGTACACCACTGACACTCCCAGGTACACCATGACACTGCCAGTGCACAGACACTCAGGTACACCTCCCGATACTCCCAGGTGCACCTCCGACACTCTCCCAGGTACCACTAACATTCCCAGGTTACACCTCCAGACACTCCCAGGTACCTCCAGACACTCCCAGGTACACCTGTGAGACAATCCAGGTACCTCAGAACCACTCCCAGGTACACCTCAGACACTCCCAGGTGCACCTCTGACACTGCTGGGTACACCTCAGACACTGCCAGGAAACCTCCAGACACTGCCAGGTGTGCCTCAGACACTCTCAAGGGCACCTCAAACACTGCTAGGCCTCTGACTTGCTCCCAGGAGTGCACTCGGCACTCCCAGGTACCTCTGACTCCCAAGTACACCTCAGACCTCCCAGGTACACCGCCCAGCCTTGCTCCCACGTACACACTCTGACACTCAAGGTGCACCCCTGGCTTGCTCCTGGTGCTCCTCCAGGCGCTCCCAGGTACCTCCAGACACTCCCAGGTACACCTCTGAAACTCCCAGGTACACCTGGGTTACACCCAGGAACACCTCTGGCCTCCCAGATACACCTCGGCACTCCCAGGTACCTCCTGACACTCCCAGGTCCCATTCTCTGACACTCCGTGGTTCTCCTCTGACACTCAGGGTAAACCTTAGACACTCCCAGGTACACCTCCAGAAACTTCCAGGTACACATCTCAGACACTCCCAGGTGCACCCGCCAGCCTCCAGGTGCAACTCTGAAGCCACCACCAGGCACTCCTCTGACACTCCCAGGTTACACCTCCTGACACTCCCAGGCACACCTCTGACACACCCAGGTACATCAGGAACACTACCAGGTACACCGCTGACACTCCCAGGTACACCTCTGTTCTCCCAGTACACCTCCTGACACTCCCAGGTACACCTCCGACACTCCCAGGTACACTCTTACACTCCCAGGTACACGTCCCCGGCCTTACTCCCAGGTACACCCCTGACACTCCAGGTACACCTCAGTCACTTCCACGTACAGCCAGAACACTTCCAGGTTCACCTTTGACACTCCCAGGTACCTCAGACACTCCCTAGGTACACCTCATACACTTCAGGTACATCTCAGACACTCCCCAAGGTGCACCCCCTGACACTCCAGGTACTCCTCTGACACTCGTGGTACTCTCTGACACTCCCCAGGTTTTTCCTCAGACACTCCCCAGGTGCCTCAGACACTTCGGGTACATCTCCAGACAGTCAGGTGCACCCTGACCACGACCAGGTGCAACTCCCCAGCACTCAGAGCACACCTCTGACACTCCCCAGGTACACCTCAGAACCTCCCCAGGTACACCTCTGACTCTCCCAGGTACCTCTGGCTTCTGGGTACACTGCCCAACATTCCCCAGGTACACCTCAGACACTCCCAGGTACACCTCCCAGGTACTCCTCTGGCTCCTGGTACACCCCTGACCTCCCAGTACCTCAGTCACATCCACATACACTATAAACTTCCAGGCACACCTATGACACTCCCAGGCCCATGCACTCCTGGCCTCCCAGGTAAACCACTAACGCCCCTAGGTACATCAATGACCTCCCAGGTGGTACTCCACTGACACTCCCTGGTGCATCTCTGACACTCAGGCACACCTCAGACACTCTCAGGTACACCTCCGACACTCCCAGGTACCTGAAACTCCCAGGGTTCCTCAGACACTCCCAGGTACTACTGACCTCCCCAGGTACCTCAGACACTCCCAGGTACAACCACAACGCTCCCAGGTACTCCTGATGACATTCCCTGGTGCCCTCCCCGACACTCCCAGGAACACGTCCAACTCTTGAATGCCTCAGACACTCCCAGGTACATCTCTGACCTCCCAGGCCACCTCTGGCTTGCTCACAGGTACACCTCTGATACTCCCAGGTATACATCTGACACTCCCAGGTACACCACTGACAGTCCCAGGTACACCTCCGATAATCCCAGGTACACCTCCGACATTCTCAAAATTTTTTCACCTAACACTCCCAGGTAACACCTCCAGACACTCCCAGGTGCACCTATGGCCTCCCAGGTACACTGAGCACACCCAGGAACTTGCCTCTGACACTCCCAGATACACCTCTGACACTCCCCAGGTACACCTCCCAGGCACTCCCCGGTATTCTCTTGCACTCGTGGTTCTCCTCTGACTTGCTCCCAGGTAAACCTCGAACTTGCTCCCAGGTACACCTCAAAATTTCAGGTACACATCTCAGACACTCCCAGGTGCACCTCCCGCTCCCAGGTGCAACTCTGGCCTGCCACCAGGCACTCTCTGACACTCCCAGTTTACCTCTGACCTCCCAGGCACACCTCTGACACTCCCAGGTACACATCCAGACACTACCATGGGTACACCATGACACTCCCACACCTCTGACGCTCCCAATTACACCTCTGAAACACTCCAGGTACACCTCCGACACTCCCAGGTGCCTTCTTACTCTCCCAGGTACCCGTCTGACACTCCCCAGGGTACCTGACACTCCCAAGGTACACCTCAGTCACTTCACACGTGCAGCTTGAACACTTCCAGGTTCACCTTTGACACTCCCAGGTACACCTCAGACACTCCTAGACCCACCTCACTTACTTCCAGGTACATCTCAAGACACTCCCAGGTGCACCCCTGACACTCCCAGGTACTCACTGACACTCGTGGTACTCCTCCTGACACTCCCAGGTACACCTCCAGAACTTACTCCAGGTACACCTCGAACACTTCAGGAGTACGCTCAGACAATCCCAGGTGCACCCTGACACTACAGGTGCAACTCTGACACTCCCAGGCACACCTCTGACACTCCCAGGCACACCTCAAGACACTCCCAGGTGCACCTCTGACTCCCAGGTACCTCTGGGCTCCCAGGTACACCACCCCAGCATTCCCAGGTGAACCTCAGACACTCCCAGGTGCACCCTGACGCACTCCCAGGTACACCTCAGTCACATCCACATACACCTTATAAACTTCCAGGTACACCTGTGACACTCCCAGGCCATGCCTCTGACACTCCCCAGGTAAACCACTAACGCCCCTAGACACATCCAATAACCCTCCCGGAGTACTCCACCTGACACTCCTGGTACATCTCTGGCTTGCTCCCAGGTACACCTCGAACACTCTCAGGTACACCTCCGACACTCCCAGGTACACCTAGCTCCCAGGTACACCTCCAGACACTCCCAGGTACACCTCTGACACTCCCAGGTACACCCACTCTGACACTCCCAGGTACACCACCCAGCACTCCCAGGTACACCTCAGACACTCCCAGGTACAACCCCCAGCACTCCCAGGTACTCACCCCGGCATTCCCTGGTACACCTCCCAACCTCCCAGGGTTTCACGTCCAGCTCTCCCAGATACACCTCGAGACACTCCCAGGTACATCTCTGACACTCCCAGTGCACGCCTCTGACACTCACAGGTACACCTCTGATACTCCCAGGTAGCATCCAGCCACTCCCAGGTACACCACTGACAGTCCCAGGTACACCTCCGATAATCCCAGGTACACCTCCGACATTCTCAGGTACACCACTAACACTCCCCAGGTAGCACCCTCCAGACACTCCCAGGTACACCTCCAGGCCTGCCAGGTACACCTCATATACAGGTACTCCTGACACTCCCTGGTACATCTCTGGCTTGCTCCCAGGTGCCTCAGACACTCTCCAGGTAAACCTCCGACACTCCCAGGTACACCCCAACCCCACTCCCAGGTACACCCTGACACTCCCAGGTACACCTCTGACACTCCCAGGTACCTGTGACACTTCCAGGTACACCACTGACACTCCCAGGTACACCTCAGACACTCCCAGGAACACCCTTCCCCAGCACTCTGGGTACCTCCGCTTGCTCCCAGGTACACCTCCTGACACTCCCAGGTACACCTCAGACACTCCCAGGTACGCCTCTCACTCTCCCCAGGTATAAACCTGACCCCACTCCCAGGTACCACCCCTGACCTCCCAGGTGCACCGCTGACACTGCCAGGTGCACCTCAGACACTCAGGCCACACCTCCGATACTCCAGGTGCACCTCAGGCCTCTCAGGCACACCTCAGGCACTCCCAGTACACCTCAGCAGACACTCCCAGGTACACCTCAGGCACTCCCAGGTGTCTCTGACTTGCTGCCAGGTACCTCGGGCTTTGCCAGGAACACCTCAGAACACGCAGGTACACCTCAGGTACTGTCAGGTACCTCCAGCTCTCAAAGTACACCTCCCAAACTGCTCCCAGGTACCCTCTGACTTGCTCCAGGTACACCTCTGACTTCTCCCAGGTACACACTGAGGCACCCAGGCCACACCACGCTGACACTCCCAGGTACACCGCTGACACTAACATGTACACCTCTGACCTTCCTCCCCTCAGGCACTCATGGAGCACTCCCAGTGACACCTCAGACACTCCCTCCCAGGTACACATCTGACACTCCCAGGTATACCTCTGACACTCCCAGGTACAACACTGACACTCCCGGGTTCACCTCGAACCTCCCAGGTACACCTCAGACACTCCCAGGCACACCTCTGACATTCCCAGGAACACCTCTGACACGCCAAGGCACACCGCTGACACTGCCAGGTACACCTCTGACACTCCCAGGTACACCTCCAGAAACCCAGGTACACCCCAGACACTCCCAGGTACACCCCAGAAACTCCCAAGCACACTTCTCATACTCTCAGGTACACTCTCCGACACTCCCAGGCATACCTCTGACACTCCCAGGTACACCTCTGACCTCCCAGGTACACCTCAGACACTGCCAGGTACACCTCATATACACCCAGGTACTCCACTGACACTCCCTGGTACATCTCTGACACCCCAGGCACACCCCAGACACCTCAGGCAAACCTCCGACACCCCAGTACACCCCTGACACTCCCAGGCACCCCGACACCCCAGGCACACCTCTGACACTCCCAGGCACACCTGCAGACACCTGCCACCACTGACACCCCAGGCACACCTCAGACACCCCAGGCACACCCTTGACACTCCCAGGCACACCCGGCACCCCAGGTACACCCCCTGACACCCCAGGTACACCCTCAGACACCCCAGGTACACCTCTCACCTCCCAGTATAAACCCACACCCCAGGTACACCACTGACACTCCCAGGCACACTGCTGACACTGCCAGGTACACCTCACACTCCCAGGCACACCTCCGATACCCCAGTACACCTCAGACACTCAGGCCACCTCAGGCACCCCAGGCACCCCCAGACACCCCAGGCACACCTTAGACACTGCCAGGAACACCTCAGACACTGCCAGGTACACCTCAGACACTGTCAGGTACACCTCAAACACCCAAGGCACACCTCTGACACCCCAGGCACACCTCTGACACCTCAGGCACACCTCTGACACCCCAGGTACACCTCAGACACACCCAGGTACACCGCTGACACTCTGAGGCACCGCTGACACTAACATGTACACCTCCTGACACTCCCCTGGTACTCCATAGACAGACACCTCAGGAACCCCACTCCCAGGTACCCACACATCCCGAGCACTCCCAGGTATGCCTCTGACCTCCCAGGTGACACAGCCTCCCAGGTGCCCACCTCAGACCTCCCAGGTACACCTCAGGCCTTCCAGGAACATCTCAAAAACTCCCAGGGTGCACCCTGACACTCCCAGGTGCAACTCTGACACTCCCAGCACACCTCTGACACTCCCAGGTACACCTCAGACACTCCCAGGTACACCACTGGCACTCCAGGTTTCCCACAACACCTCCAGGCCCCCTCGCCTCCCAGAGTACACCTCCCAACACTCCTAGGCCCACCTCCGACACTTCCAGGTACCCTCCGGCACTCCCAGGTACACACCTTTGACACTCCAGGCCTGCCAGACACTCCCGGGGCACACCTCTGATGCTCCCAGGTATGCATCTGACACTCCCAGGTACACCACTGACACTCCCAGGGTACACCTCTGACACTGCACCAGGTACACCAGACACTCCCAGGTACACCTCCGATACTCCTAGGTGCGCCTCCATTGCTCCTCAGGTACACCACTAACGCCAGGTACACCTCTGACACTCCCATGTGCACCTCAAATGCTCCCAGATACACCTCTGACACCCTGGGTCCGCCTCAGGCACTCCCAGGTACACCTCAAACACTCCCTAGTACCTCTGACCTTGCTCCAAGGTACCTCTTTCGCCTGGTTCTCCCTGACACTCCTAGGTACACCTCATACACTCTTGAGAACATCCTACCTCCCAGGTAACCTCTGACCCCTCCCGTTACACTTCAGACACTCCTAGGTACACCTCTCACACTCAGGTACACGCTGCCTCCCCAGGTTCACTCTGTGACACACCTGGTACTTCTCCGGCACTCGGGTTCACCTCAGACACTCCCAGGTACCTCAGGCCTCCAGGTGCCTCCTGACATTCCCAGAGACACCTCCTGACATAGCTTTTGCTGACTTGCTGTGGAGTGCCTCTGGCCTCCCAGGTGCACCTCAGAGCCGGGTACACCCCAGACATCCAGGTGCACCCCAGAAACTCCCAAATTACACTTCTCATGCTCTCAGGTGCATCTCCGACACTCCCAGGGTATGCCTCTGGCCTCCCAGGTGCACCTCCGACCTCCGTTACACCTCAGCCTCCCGTTACACCTCTGGCCTCCAGGTACACCTCTGACACTCCAGAAGTACTCCACTGATGTTCCTGGTACCTCCTGACACTCCCAGGTACCCGTCCGCCTCCGAGGCCACACCTCAGACACTCCCAGGTATATCTCTGATACTCCCAGGTTCTACTTCCTCAGGTACACTTCCGACACTTTGCGTATACCTCTGACACTCCCAGGTACACCCCTGACACTCCCAGGTACACCTCTGACACCCAGTGTACAACTCTGACACCCCAGGTACACCTCTGACACCCGAAGTACCCACTGATATTCCCTGGTACACCTCTGACACCCAGGTACACGTCCAACACCCCAGATACACCCTCAGACACTCCCAGGTATATCTCTGATACCCCAGGTACACCTCTGACACTCCCAGGTACACCTCTGACACTCCCAGGTACCTCCGATACTCCCAGGTACACCTTTGACACTCCCAGGTACACCTCTGACACTCCTAGGTACTCTGTCACTCCCTGATACACCTCTAACACTCCAGGTACACCGCTGAAACTCCCAGGTACACCGCTGACACTGCCAGGTACACCCTTAGACACTGCCAGGTACACCCCTGGACACTGCCAGGTCCACATCAGACACTCCCAGGTACACCTCAGACACTGCACTCTCTGACACTCCAAGTGCACCTCTGACACTCCCAGGCACACCTCTGACACTCCCAGGTCACACCCCAGACACTCCCAGGTCCACGCTGACACTCCTGGGCACATTTCTGACACTCCCGGTGCATGCCCTTGACACCCCAGGCACACCTCCGACACTCCCAGGTACACCTCCGATACTCCCAGGTACATCTCACGCTCCCAGGTACACCTCTCTACACCCCAGGTACAACTCGACACTCACAGGTAACCTCTCCGATACTCTTAGGTACACCTCTGACAATCTCCCAGGTACTCCTGTGACACTCCCAGGTACACCTCCGACACTCCCAGGTAACCCCTGACACTCCCAGGCCAACTCGACATTCCTCAGGTAAACCTCCGATACCTCAGGTACAACCCTGACACTCCCAGGTACACCTCTGAGAGTCCTAGGTATTCCTCTGACACTCCTGGTACACCTCTGACACTCCCAGGCACACCTCAAACACTCCCTGGTACACCTCTGACACTCCCAGGTACACCTCTTTTCGCTCCCTGGTTCTCCCCTGACACTCCTGGCACACCTCATACACTCTTAGGAACACGTCACACACCCCAGGTACACCTCTGACACTCCCAGGTACACTTCAGACACTCCTAGGTACACCTCTCACACTCTCAGGTACACCTCTCACACTCCCAGGTTCTCATGTGTGACACTCCCGGTACTTTCTGACACTCCCGGGTCCACCTCAGACACTCCCAGGTACACCTCAGACACTTCAATGCATACCTTCTGACATTCCCAGGAACACCCCTGACACTCCAGGCACAAACCGCTGACACTGCCAGGTACACCTCTGACACTCCATGTACACCTCCGACACTCCAGGTACACCTCTCTGACACCTCCCAGGTACCCACTGACACTCCTGGTACACCCCCTGACACTCCCAGGTACACCTCTGACATTCCCAGGTACCTTGACACTCCCAGGTACACCTCAGAAATCCCAGGTACACCCCAGACACTCCCAGGTACACCTCAGACACCCAAGTACACTCTCACACTCTCAGGGCCACCTCTAACACTCCCAGGTACACCCCTGACACTCCCAGGTACACCTCCCTGACACTCCCAGGTACACCTCTGACACTCCCAGGTACACCTCTGACACTCCTGGGGTACAACTCTGACACTCCTAGGTACTCACTGACATTCCTGGTACACCTCTGACACTCCCAGGTACACCTCCTTGACACTCCCAGGTACACCTCAGAGACACTCCCTGGTACACCCCTGACACTCCCAGGTACACCTCTGACACTCCTGGCGGCCACCTCTGAGACTTCAGGTACACCTTAGACACTCCCAGGTACAATTGCACACTCCCAGGCCACCCCAGGCACTCCCAGGTACACACACTCTCGCAGGTACACTCCGACACTCACAGGCACACCTCGGACACTCCAGGTACACCTCAAAACCCCAGGTACACCTCATACCCTGCAGGTACACCTCTACACTCCCAGGTACACCTCTGACACTCCCAGGTACTCCACTGACATTCCCTGGTACACCTCTGACACTCCTGATAACCTCACTCCCAGGTACACCGCCATTCCGCAGGTACACCGCAGACACTGCCAGGTACACTCTGTGACACTGCCAGGCACACTTCTGACACTGCCAGGTACACCTCCGACACTCCCAGGCACACCTCTGACACTCCCAGGTGCACACCCTCAGACACTCTAGTGCCACCCTGTGACACTCTCAGGTACACCTCCGACACTCCCAGATACACCCCTGACACTCCCAGGTACACCTCTGACACTCCCAGGTACACCTCTGACACTCTCATTTACACCTCCGACACTCCCAGGTACACCTCCGACACTCCCAGGAACACCTCTGACACTCAGGTACACCACCGACACTCCCAGGCACACCCCTGACACTCCCGGGTACACCTCTTGACACTCCCAGGTACACCTCTGACACTCCTAGGTACACCTCCTACACCTCTGGTACACCTCTCCGGCACTCCCAGGCCACCTTTTAACACTCCTGGCGTACACCTCAGACACTCCCTAGGTACACCTCTTCGATACTCCAGGTACACATCTGACACTCCCAGGTACACCACTGACACTCCCAGGTACACCACTGACACTGCTGTGGTACACCTCAGACACCCCAGGTACACCTCCTGAGTGTGACCCCAGGTACACCCTCCGACACTCTCAGGTACACCACTGACACTCCCAGGTTACACCTCTAGACACTCCTCAGGTACACCTCAGACACTCCCAGGTACACCTCAGACACTCCCAGGTGGCCACCCCAGACACTCCCAGGTACACCTCCGACACTGCCAGGTACACCTCAGACTCTGCCATGAAAACCTCAGACACTCCCAGGTACACCTCAGACACTCTCAGGTACACCTCTGACACCCCAGGTACACCTCTGACACTCCCAGGTACACCTCTGACACTCACAGGTACACCTCAGACACTCACAGGTACACCGCTGACACCCAACGTTAACACTCTGACACTCCAAAAGTACACCTCTGACACTCCCCTGGTACCTCACCTGACACTCCCAGGTACACCTCAGACACCTCCCAGGTACACCTCTGAAACCCCAGGTACACCTCCTAGACACATCCAGGTACACCTCTGACACTCCCAGGTACACCTCACAAACTTCCAGGTACATCTCAGACACCCCCAGGTGCACCCTTGACACTCCCAGGTGCAACTCTGGCACTACCAGGCACTCCTTCTGACACTCCCAGGTACACCTCAGACACTTCCCAGGTACACCACTTGCCATTGCAGGTACACCTCAGACACTCCCATGTACACCCCTGACACTTGTGTACCTCTGGATACTCCCTGTACACCCCTGACACTCCCAGGTACACTCCTCAGTCACTTCCACGTACACCTTAGGCACTTCCTCCCAGGTATGCCTCAGACACTCCCAGGTACCTCAGACACTCCCAGGTACACCTCAGACACTCCCAGGTGCTTTGATACTACTGTGTACACCTCCTAACTCCAGGTACACCTCTGACACTCCCAGGTACACCTCTGGCCTGCTCCCCAGTACTCCTCAGACACTCCCAGGTACACCCTGATCTCCACATGACACACCTGGCCTGCTCAGGTACCTCTGACACTCCTGTTACTCCTTGAACACTCCCAGGCACACCTCAGACACTCCAGTTACACCTCCCACCTCCCAGGTATACCTCTGACACTCCCAGGTACACCTCAGACACTCTCCAGGTCACCTCCAAACACTCCCAGATACCCCTGACACTCCAGGTACACCTCTGACCTCCCAGGTACACCTCTGACCTCTCATTTACCTCCGACTCTCCAAGTGCACCTCCGGCCTCCCAGGTCACCTCGGCACTCCAGGTACCTCGACCTCCCAGGTACACCCCTGACCTCCCAGGTACCTCTGACACTCCCAGGTACACCTCTGACACTCCTGGTACACCTCCTACACTTCCAGGCCACCTCCGGCACTCCCAGGTACCATCTGCACTCCCAGGTACCTCAGACACTCCCAGGTACCTCTGTTGCTCCCAGGTATACATCTGACACTCCCAGGTACACCACTGACCTCCCAGTTTCACCTGACACTGCCAGGTGCACCTCAGACACTCCCAGGTACACCTCCAGACCTCCCAGGTACACCTCCGACAATCTCAGGTGCCACCACTGACACTCCCGGGTCACCTCACCTCCAGCACTCAGGTACCTCTGACACTCCCAGGTACCCCTGACCTCTGGGTACCCACCCCACCTCCAGGTGCACCTCTGGCCTCCCAGGTACACCTCCGATGCTCCCAGGTCACCTCGACAATCTCAGGTGCACACCACTACACTCCCAGGTCACCTCCGGCACTCTAGGTACCTCAGACACTCCATTACACCTCCGACCTCCAGGTACACCTCTGACACTCCCAGGTACCTACCGACACTCCAGGTACACCTCTGACACTCCCGGGTACACCTCTGACACTCCCAGGTACCCTCAACACTCCCTGGGTGCACCTCCTACGCTTCCCAGGTACACCTCTGACCTCCAGGTACCTTGACACTCCAGGTACCTCAGGCCTCCCAGGTGCACCTCTGTTGCTCCCAGGTACCTCCTGACACTCCAGGTACACCACCTGACCTCCCCAGCACTGGGTGCACCTCAGACCTCCCAGGTTACCTCAGCACTCAGGTACCTCAGAACACTCCCGTGCACCTCTGACACTCCGGTACCTCCAGACACTCCCAGGTACCTCTGTTGCTCCCAGGTATCATCTGACACTCCCAGGTACCCACTGACACTCCCAGGTACACCACTGACCTCCCAGGAACACCTCTGTCTCTGGTACACCACCAGCTTGCTCCCAGGTACACCCTGACGCTCCCGGGTACACCTCTGACACTCCAGGTACACCTCTGACACTCCTGGGTACACCTCCTACACTTCCAGGTACACCTCCGGCACTCCCAGGTACACCTTTGACCTCCCAGGTACACCTCAGACCTCCCAGGTACACCTCTGATACTCCCAGGTGTACATCTGGCCTCCCAGGTGCACCTCTGACACTCCCAGGTACACCCCAACACTCCCAGGTACCTCAGGCCTCCTGGGTACCTCCAGACACTCCCAGGTACACCCTCAGGCTCCTCAGGTACACCTGGCACTCCCAGTACCTCCGGCACTCCCAGGTACACCTTGGCACTCCCAGGTACACCTCGAACACTCCCAGGTACACCTCTGTCTCCCAGGTATGCATCTGACACTCCAGGTACCACCCAACCTCCCAGGTACACCTCCCAGCCTCCCAGGTTACACCTCGACACTCCCAGGTGCACCTCAGACACTCCCAGGTACCTCAGACACTCCCAGGTGCACCCCAAACCTCCCAGGTGCACCTGCACCTCCAGGTACACCTCAGACTCTGCCATGAAAACCTCGACACTGCCAGGTGCACCTCGACGCTCTCAGGTACCTCAGACACTCCCGGTACCCTCTGACACTCCCAGGTGCACCTCTGAGCTCCCAGGTACACCTCAGACACTCTCAGGTACACCGCTGACACTGCCCACGTACACCTCTGACACTCCAAGGTACACTCTGGCCTCCCTGGTGCTCCTCTGACACTCCAGGTACACCTCAGACACTCCCAGTGCCTCTGAAACTCCCAGGTACACCTCAGACACATCCAGGTACCTCTGACACTCCCAGGTACCCTGGCTTCAGGTACATCTCAGACACTCCCAGGTGCACCTCCAGCCTCCCAGGTGCACCTCTGGCTCCAGACACCTTGCTCTGACACTCCCAGGTCACCTCAGACACTCCCAGGATGACCTCCCCGACACTCCAGGTACACCTCTGACCTCCCAGGTACACCACTTACACTCCCAGGTACACCTCAGACACTCCCATGTGCACCCCAGCCTCCCAGGTGCTCCTCTGATGCTCCTGGTACACCCCTACCTCCCAGGTCACCTCAGTCACTTCCCATACACCTTGAACACTTCCAGGTACACCGACCTCCCAGGTACCACCTCTGACACTCCCTTGTGCTCTGACACTCCCAGGTACATCTGCCTACTCAGGTACATCTCTGACCTCCCAGGTACACCTGAACACTCCCAGTGCACACCTCACAAACTTCAGGTACATCTCAGACACTCCCAGGTGCACCCTTGACACTCCCAGGTGCAATCTACACTACCAGAGCACTCCTCTGACCTCCCAGGTACCCCTCAGACACTCCCAGGTGAACCTCTGAGCCTCCCAGGTGCCTTCTGACACTCCCATTTTCACCCACACTCCCAGGTCACCTCAGACACTCCCATGTACACCCCTGACACTCCCAGGTACTCCTCTGATGCTCCTGGTACACCTGACACTCCCAGGTACACCTCAGTCTTCACGTACACCTTAGACACTTCCAGGTACACCTTTGACACTCCCAGGTACACCTCTGACACTCCCTTGTCACCTGACACTCCCAGGTACATCTCGCCTCCCAGGTACCTCAGACACTCCCAGGTACCTCTAACACTCTGTGGTGCTCTTTGACACTCCCGGTACCTCAGACACTCCCAGGTACCTCAGACCTCCCAGGTACACCTCAGACCTCCCAGGTGCACCTTTGACACTCTCACACCTCCTTTCCTCCCAGGTACCTCTGGCCTCCCAGGTACCTCTGACACTCCCAGGTCTCCTCAGACACTCCCAGGTACACCATGATACTCCCATTGACACACTTGACCTCCCAGGTACACCTCTGACACTCCTGTTACTCCCTAGACACTCCAGGCACACCTCCAGACACTCCCAGTTACACCTCTGACCTCCCAGGTATGCCTCTGACACTCCCAGGTGCTCTCCTGCACTCTCCGTGGTACTCCTCTGACACTCCCAGGTACACCTCAGACACTCCCAGGTACCCTCAGACACTTCAGGTACACCTTGACCCACTTCAGGTACACCTTTGACACTCCAGGTACACCTCTGACACTCCCATGTACCACACCTGACACTCCCCGGGTACATCTCGTCCCTCCCAGGTACACCTCAGACACTCCCAGGTACACCTCTAACACTCTGTGGTGCTCCTCTGTCTCCCAGTACACCTCAGACACTCCCAGGTGCCTCAGACACTCCCAGGTACACCTCAGACCTCCCAGGTGCCAGCGACACTTCTCATGTACCACCTCCTAACTCTCCCAGGTACCTCTGACACTCCCAGGTACACCTCTGACACTCCCAGGTGCTCCTCAGACACTCCCAGGTACACCGCCTAATACTCCCGTGCCACCCTGACACTCCCAGGTACACCTCTGACCTCTGTTGCTCCTGGACACTCCCAGGCACACCTCCAGACTACTCCAGTTACACTTCCTACACTCCCAGGTATGCCTCTGACACTCCCAGGTGCTCCTCTGACACTCCGTGGTACTCCTCTGACCTCCCAGGTACCTCAGACACTCCCAGGTACCTCAGACACTTCAGGTACATCTCAAGACAATCCCAGGTGCCTGACACTCCAGGTGCCAACTCTACAGCCTCCCAGGCACCTGTGATGCTCCCAGGTACACCCTGCTCCCAGGTACTCCTCTGACCTCCCTGGTACATCCCTGACCTCCAGGTACCTCAATCACTTCCACGTACACCTTAGACACTTCAGGTTCACCTTGACACTCCCAGGTACACCTGTGTGACACTCCCAGGTACCTGCTCACACTCCCAGGTACGCCTAAGACACTTCCTGGTTCATCTCTGTGCCTCCCAGGTATACATCGGCCTCCCAGGTACACCTCGAACACTCCCAGGTACCTCAGACTCCCAGGCTACACCTCGAACACTCCCAGGTACACCACTGACACTCCCAAGGTACCTCCAGGCACTCCAGGTACACTTCAGACACTTCTGGGTACGCATCTCAAAAACTCCCAGGTGCACCCCTGGCCTCCCAGGTGCAACTCTGACACTCCCAGGCACACCTCCCTGACCTCCCCAGTTACACCTTGAACACTTTCCTCAGGTACACCACTAACACTCCCAGGGTACACCTCAGACACTCCCAGGTACACCTCAGACAGCCTCCCAGGTACACCTCAGGCACTCCAAATTTTCAGACACTCTCTCAGGTACACCTCCAGCTTTGCTCCCTGATACCTAACACTCCCCAGGTACACCTCTGACACTCCCCCGGGTACACCTCTGACTCTCTTTACACCTCCGACACTCCCAGGTACCTCCGACACTCCCAGGAACACCTCAACCTCCCAGGTACACCGACGCCTCCCAGGTACACCCTGACACTCCCAGGTACACCTCTGCTCCCAGGTGCACCTCCTGACACTCCCTAGATGCCACCTCCTACTTCCAGGTACACCTCCGGAACTCCCAGGTACACCACTTGACCTCCCAGGTACACCTCGAACACTCCCAGGTGGTACACCTCCTGATGCCTCCCAGGTATACATCCTGACACTCCCCAGGTACACCACTGACCTCCCCAGGTACACCACTGACACTGCAAAGAGTACACCTCGAACACTCCCAGGCCACACCGATACTCCAGGTACACCTCCACCGACAATCTCAGGTACACCACTAACACTCCCAGGTTACACCTCTGAACCTCCCAGGCACCTCAGACACTCCCAGGTACCTCCAGACTCTCCAGGTACACACCCCCAGACACTCCCAGGTGCACCTCTGACACTGACAGTGCACACCTCCAGACTCTGCCATGAAAACCTCCGAACACTGCCAGTGCACTGAACGCTCTCCAGGTACACCTCAAACACTCCTAGGTACACCTCTGACACTCTCCAGGTACACCTCCGACACTCCAAGGTACACCTCAGACACAGGTACACCCCCGCTAACACTCCCCACATGCACACTCCTGACACTCAAAGGTGCTCCTCTGACACTCCCAGGTACACCTCAGACACTCACCCAGGTACACCTCTGAAGCTCCCCAGGGCCACACCTCCAGACACATCCAGGTGCCTCTGGCCTCCCAGGTACACCTCTGAGCACTCCAGGTGCACTCTGACACACACCAGGTACCTCCCACAAACTTCCAGGTACATCTCAGACCTCCCAGGTGCGCCTCTTGACACTCCCAGGTTGCAACTCTGTCACCAGCACTCTCTGACCTCCCAGGTACCTCAGACACTCCCAGATAGACCTCTGACACTCCCAGGTACACCTCTGACACTCCCAGGTACCACCACTTACACCTCCCAAGTACACCTCAGACCTTGCTCCCATGTACACCCCTGACACTCCCAGGTACACTCTCTGATGCTCCCTGGTACACCTAACTTGCTCCAGGTACACCTCAGTCCTTCCACACGTACACCTTAGACACTTCAGGTACACCTTTGACACTCCCAATTTTTCCTCTGACACTCCTTGTACACCTGACATCCCCAGGTACATCTCATACCTCCCCCAGGTACACCTCAGAAACTCTGGTGCCTCCCAGCTTGCTCTGTGGTACTCCACTGACCTCCAGGTACACCTCAGACACTCCCCGGGTACACCTCAGACACTCCCAGGTACACCTCAGACACTCAGGTGCACCGCACTGACACCTCATGTGTACACCTCTAACACTCCCAGGTACACCTCGACACTCCCAGGTACCTCTGACACTCCCAGGTACTCCACTCAGACACTCCCAGGTACACACCATGATGCTCCACATTACCACCTGAGCACTCCCAGGTACACCTCTGACACTCCTCTGTTGCTCCTTAGACACTCCCAGGCACACCTCAGACACTCCCCAGTTTACACCTCTGGCACTCAGGTATGCCTCTGACACTCCCAGGTACTCCTCTGACACTCCGTGAGTGCTCCTCCTGACCTCCCGAGTTACCTCAGACACTCCCCACCCAGGCCACACCCTCAGGCACTTCAGGTACATCTCAGACAATCCCAAGGTGCACCCCTGACTGCAGGTGCAACTCTACAGCCACTCAGAACACCTCCCCGGCTTGCTCCAGGTACACCTCAGCAGACACTCCCAGGCACACAGGAGCACTTCCTGGTTGCATCTCCTGACACTCCCAGGTATACATCCCAAGCACTCCCAGGTACCTGCAGCTTGCTCCCAGGTACACCACGCTGACACTGCCAGGTACACCTCAGACACTGCCAGGTACACCTCAGACACTACAAAGGTGCCTCGGAACACTCCAAATTTTACACCTCAGACGCCTCCCAGGTACACCTCAGACACTCCCAGGTGCACCACTGACACTCCAGGTACACCTCAGACACTCCCCCAGACACCTTCAGACACGCTTCCGGGTACATCTCCAAAAACTCCCAGGTGCACCTGACACTCGCAGGTGCAACTCCTGACACTCTGAGCACACCTCTGACACTCCCAGTTACACCTCAGACGCTCTCAGGTACACTGCTAACACTCCCAGGTACACCTCAGACACTCCCAGGTACTCCTCAGACACTCCCAGGTACACCTCCAGACACTCCCAGTGCCTCAGACACTCTCAGGTACACCTCCGACACTCCCCAGATACACCCCTGACACTCCCAGGTGCCTCTGACCTCCCAGGTACACCTCCTGACACTCTCATTTACACCTCCGACACTCTGGGTGCACCTCCGACACTCCCAGGAACACCTCGGCTCCCAGGTGCCACCACCGACACACCAGGTACACTTACGAGCCCCAGGTACACCTCTGACCTCCCAGGTACCCTCTGGCTCTAGGTACACCTCCTACTTCCAAGGTACTCGCTCCCCAGGTACCTTGACACTCCCAGGTACCTCGAGACACCTCCCAGGTACACCTCCTGATGCTCCCACGGGTATGCATCTGGCTCCCCCAGGTACACCACTGACACTCCCAGGTACCTGGCTTGACACTGCCAGGTACACCTCAGACCTCCCCCCAGGTGCCTCCGATGCTCCAGGTGCACTCGACAATCTCGGGTACACCACTAACACTCCAGGTTACCTCGAACTCCCAGGTACACCTCAGAGACACTCCCAGGTACACCCCAGACACTCCCAGGCGCACCTCTGACACTGCCAGGTACACCTCAGACTCTGCCATGAAACCTCAGACACTGCCAGGTACACCTCCAGACACTCCCTAGGTACACCTCTGACACTCCCAGGTACACCCCTCCTGACACTCCCAGGTGCCTCAGACACTCTGGGTACACTGTGACACTCCCCACGTGCACCTCTGACACTCCCAAGGTACACCTCCTGACCTCCTGGTGCCTCTGGAACTCCCCCAGTGCCTCAGACACTCCCAGGTACACCTCCTGAAACTCCCAGGTACACCTCAGACACATCCAAATTTTTTTTACCTCTGACACTCTGGGTACACCTCTGACCTCTGGGTACCTCTGTCATCGGGTACCTCACAAACTTCAGTGCATCTCGAACACTCAGGTGTTGCCTTGACACTCAGGTGCAACTCCTGACACCAGGCACTCTCTGACACTCCCAGGTACACCTCAGACACTCCCAGGTGAACCTCTGACCTCCCCCAGGTACACCTCTGTTGCTCCCAGGTGCCCTCAAGTACCTCAGACACTCCCATGTACCTGACACTCCCAGGTACTCCTCTGTCTCCTGGTACACCCTGACACTCAGGTACCTCAGTCACTTCCGATACTATGAACCTTCTAACCTTGACGCCTCCCCCAGGTGCACCTCTGTGCTCCTTGTACCAGCCTCCAGGTACATCTCATACTCAGGTACACCTCGAGACACTCCCCAGGTACCTCTTGCTGCTCTGTGGTACTCCTCACAACCTCCCAGGTACACCTCTGTCACTCCCAGTACACCTCACCAAACTTCCAGGTACATCCTCCAGACACTCCCAGTACTCCTGACTCTCCAGGTACACCTCGGCACTCCCAGTTACTCGACCTTCGGGACTCACACTCCCAGGCACACCCTGACACTCCAGTTACACCTCTGACACTCCCAGGTATACCTCTGCACTCCCAGGTACTCCCACTCCCAGGTACTCCTCTGACACTCCCTGGTACACCTCAACCTCCCAGGCACCTCAATCCTCCCAGGTACACCTTAGACACTTCAGGTTCTCTGACACTCCCAGGTACATCTGACACTCCCAGGTACCCACTGACACTCCCAGGTACACCTAAGACACTGCCTGGTACATCTCCTGAACACTCCCAGGTACACATCACAACACTCCCAGTACCTCAGACACTCCCAGGTACCTCAGACATCTCCCAGGTACCTCAGACACTCCCAGGTACCACTGAGCTCCCAGGTACCTCAGACACTCCCAGGTACACTTCAGACACTTCCAGGTACATCTCAAAACTCCCAGGTGCACCCCTGACACTCCCAGGTGCAACTCTGACACTCCCAGGCACACCTCTGACACTCCCAGTTACACCTCAGACACTCTCAGGTACACCACTAACACTCCCAGGGTACACCTCAGACACTCCCAGGTACACCTCAGACACTCCCAGGTACACCTCAGACACTCCCAGGTACACCTCAGACACTCTCAGGCACCTCCGACACTCCCAGATACACCCCTGACACTCCCAGGTACACCTCTGACACTCCCAGGTACACCTCTGACACTCTCATTACCTCCACCGACACTCCCAGGTACCTCGCTCCGTGCTCCCAGGTACACCACCGACACTCCCAGGTACACCCTGACACTCCCAGGTACCTCCTAGCACTCCCAGGTACACCTCTGACACTCCTAGGTACACCTCCTACACTTCCAGGTACACCTCCGGCACTCCCAGGTACCTTTGACACTCCCAGGTACACCTCAGACACTCCCAGGTACACCTCTGATGCTCCGGTATGTCGACATCTCCAGGTGCACCACACTGACACTCCCAGGTACACCTGACACTGCCAGGTACACCTCAGACACTCCCAGTACACCTCCGATACTCAAGGTACCTCCGACAATCTCAGGTACACCACTAACACTCCCAGGTTACACCTCAGACACTCCCAGGTACACCTCAGACACTCCCAGGCTCACTCTCAGGCCCCAGACCTCCCAGTGCACCTCTGACATGCCAGGTACACCTCAGACTCTGCCATGAAAACCTCAGACACTGCCAGGTACACCTCAGACACTCTCAGGTACACCTCAAACACTCCTAGGTACACCTCTGAGCACTCCCGTGCACCTCTGACACTCAGGCACCTCAGACACTCAGGGTACACCGCTGACCTCCCACGTACACTCTGACACTCAGGTACACCTCGGCCTCCTGGTACTCCTCTGACACTCCCAGGTACTCAGACACTCCCAGGTACACCTCTCTGAAACTCCCAGGTACACCTCAGACACATCCAGGTACACCTCTGACACTCCCAGGTACACCTCTGACCTCCCAGGTGCACCTCTGTCACTCCCAGGTACACCTCCACAAACTTCCAGGTGCATCTCAGACACTCCAGGTGCCTTGAGCACTCCCAGGTGCAGCTCTGACACTGCCAGGCACTCCTCTGACACTCCCAGGTACCTCAGACACTCCCAGGTGGACCTCTGACACTCCCAGGTACACCTCTGGCTTCTCCCAGGTACACCACTCACTCCCAGGTACACCTCAGACACTCCATGTACACCCCTGGCCTCCCGTGCTCCTCTCATGCTCCTAACAACCTCCCAGGTACCTCAGTCACTTCATGCACCTTGAACACTTCCCAGGTACACCGTTGACCTCCCAGGTACACCTCTGACCTCCCTTGTACACCCCTGACCTCCCAGGTACATCTCATACACTCCCAGGTACACCTCAGACACTCCCAGGTACACCAGACACTCCCAGGTACACCTCAGACACTCCAGGTGCTCCTGACACTGCCATGTACACCTCTAACACTCCCAGGTACACCTCTGACACTCCCAGGTACACCTCTGACCTCCCAGGTACTCCTCAGACACTCCCAGGTACACCGCTGATACTCCCGACACACACCTGACCTCCCAGGTACCTCTGACACTCCTGTTACTCCTTGGCACTCCCAGGCACACCTCAGACACTCCCTGTTACCTCCTGACACTCCCAGGTATACCTCTGACACTCAGGTATACCTCTGGCCTCCCAGGTACTCCTCTGACACTCCGTGGCCTCTCCTGACACTCCCAGGTACACCTCAGACACTCCAGGTACACCTCGAACACTTCCAGGTTCATCTCAGACAATCCCAGGTGCACCTGACACTACCAGGTGCAACTCTGACACTCCCAGGCACACCCTGACACTCCCAGGTGCAACTCAGCACTCAGGCACACCTCTGACACTCCCAGTTACACCTCAGACATTCTCAGGTACACCACCTGCACTCCCAGGTACACCTCAGACACTCCAGGTACCAGCTCAGATGCTCCCAGGTACACCTCAGACACTCCCAGGTACACCTCAGACACTCTCAGGCCTCCATGCTCCCAGATACACCCTGCACTCCCAGGTACACCTCTGACACTCCCAGGTACACCTCTGCACTCTCATTTACACCTCCGACACTCCCAGGTACACCTCCGGCACTCCCAGGAACACCTCTGACGCTCCCAGGTGCACCACCGACACTCCCAGGTACACCCCTGACACTCCCAGGTACCTCTGACACTCCTAGGTACACCTCCTGCACTTCCAGGTTACACCTCCGGCACTCCCAGGTACACAGCTGACACTCCCAGGTGCACCTCAGACACTCCCAGGTACACCTCTGATGCTCCCGGGTAGCCATCTCCTGACACTCCCAGGTGCACCTGACACTCCCAGGGTACACCACTGACACTGCCAGGTACACCTCAGACACTCCCAGGTACACCTCCGATGCTCAAAAGAGTACCTCCGACAATCTCAGGTACACCACTAACACTCCCAGGTTATACCTCAGACACTCCCAGGTACACCTCAGGCACCAGGTGCCTCCAGACACTCCAGGTACACCCCAGACACTCCCAGGTGCCTCTGACACTGCCAGGTACACCTCCAGACTCTGCCATGAAAACCTTAGACACTGCCAGGTACACCTCCAGACACTCTCAGGTACACCTCCAAACACTCCTAGGTACACTTCATGACACTCCCAGGTACACCTCCTGACCTCCCAGGTACCTCAGACGCTCCACAGGTACACCGCTGACACTCCCACGTACACTCTGACACTCAAAAGGTGCCCCCTCAGACACTCAGGTACACATCTGAAACTCCCAGGTGCCTCAGACACATCCAGGTGCACCTCTGACACTCCCAGGTACACCTCCTGGCACTCCCAGGTACCTCTGACACTCCCAGGTACACCTCACAAACTTCCAGGTACATCTCAGACACTCCCAGGTGCACCCTTGAGCACTCCCAGGTGCAACTCTGACCACTACCAGGCACTCCTCTTACACTCCCAGGTACACCTCAGACACTTCCAGGTGAACTCTGACACTCCCAGGTACACCTCTGGCCTCCCAGGTACACCCTTACACTCCCAGGTACACCTCAGACACTCCCCATGTACACCCCTGACCTCCCAGGTATCACTGGTCTCCCTGGTACACCCCTGACCTCCCAGGCACACCTCAGTCCTTCCACATGCCTTAGACACTTCCAGGTACCTTGTGCTCCCAGGTACACTTCTGACACTCGGCAGCCCACACTGACACTCCCAGTGCATCTCGCCTGCTCCCAGGTGCACCTCCAGACACTCCCAGGTACACCTCCTAACACTCTGTGGTACTCCTCCTGACACTCCCAGGTACACCTCAGACACTCCCAGGTACACCTCCAGACACTCCCAGTACACCTCCAGACACTCCCAGGTGCACCTTTGGCACTGCCATGTACACCTCTAACACTCCCAGGTACACCTCTGACACTCCCAGGTACACCTCTGGCCTCCCCGTTGCTCCTCAGACATTCCCAGGTACCGCTGATGCTCCCCACGTACACACCCCTGGCCTCCCAGGTACTTCTCCTGACCTCCTGTTGCTCCTTAGACACTCCCAGGCACACACACCTCAGACACTCCCAGTTACCTCTGGCCTCCCAGGTATGCCTCCTGACACTCCCAGGTGCTCCTCTGACCTCCGTGGTACTCCTCTGACACTCCAGGTACCTCAGACACTCCAGGTACACCTCAGACACTTCCAGGTGCATCTCAGACAATCCCAGGTGCACCCCTGACACCAGGTGCCACTCCCCAGCACTCCCAGGCACACCTCTGGCCTCCCAGGTACACCTCGGAGCACTCCCAGGTGCACCTAGGAGCACTTCCTGGTTCATCTCTGACACTCCAGGAATACATCCTGACACTCAGGTACACCACCCCAACACTCCCAGGTACACCGCTGACACTGCCAGGTACGCCTCCAGACACTGTGTGAGTACACCTCAGACACTCCCCAGGTACACCTCAGACACTCCCAGGGTACCTCCAGACACTCCCGGTACACCTCCAGACACTCCCCAGGTACACCACCTGACCTCCCAGGTACACCTCAGACACTCCCAGGTGCCACTTCAGACACTTCCAGGTACATCCTCAAAAACTCCCAGGTGCACCCACAGGCACTCCCAGGTGCACCAGCTCTGTGACCTCAGGCACCTCTGAGCCTCCCAGTTACACCTCCAGACACTCTCAGGTACACCACCACTAACACTCCCAGGGTGCACCTCAGACACTCCAGAGTACTCCTCAGACACTCCCAGGTACACCTCAGACCTCCCAGGTACACCTCCAGACGCTCTCCAGAGCCTCCGCCTCCCCGAATACACCCCTGACACTCCCAGGTACACCTCCTGACACTCCCAGGTGCACCTCATGCTCTCATTTACTCCCACACTCCCAGGTACACCTCAAACCTCCCAGAACACCTCTGGCTCCCAGGTACACCACCGACACACCCAGGTACACCCCCCAGGCCTCCCAGGTACCACCTCCTGACGCTCCAGGCCACACCTCCCCTGGCCTCCTGGGTACACCTCCTGCACTTCCAGGTACACCTCCCGGCACTCCCAGGTGCCTGACCTCCAGATACACCTCCAGACACTCCCAGGTACACCTCTGATGCTCCCAGTTAACACATCCTGACACTCCCAGGTACACCACTGGCACTTCCCAGGTACACCACTGACACTGCCAGGTACACCTCAGGCACTCCCAGGTACACCTCCGATGCTCAAGGTACACACTCCGACAATCTCAGGTACACCACCCTGCTCCCAGGTTACACCTCAGACACTCCCAGGCACACCTCAAGACACTCCAGGTACACCCAGACACTCCCAGGCGCACCTCTGACACCGCCGGGTACACCTCAGACTCTGCCATGAAAACCTCGAACACACTGCCAGGTACCACCTCAGACACTCTCAAGGTGCCTCAAACACTCCCCACAAGGTACACCTCTGGCCTCCCAGGTACACCTCTGACACTCCCAGGTACACCTCCAGACACTCACAGGTACACCGCTTGACACTCCCACGTACACACTCTGACACTCAAAAGGTACCTCCTGACCTCCCTGGTACTCCTCTGCCTCCCGGAGTGCCTCAGGGAACACTCCCAGGTACACCTCTGAAACTCCCAGGTACCTCGAACACATCCAGGTACCTCTGACGCTCCCAGGTACACCTCGACACTCCCAGGTACACCTCTGCTTCACTCCCAGGTACACCTCCTGAAACTTCAGGTACATCTCAGACACTCCCAGGTGCACCCTTGGCCTCCCCAGGTGCAACTCTGAGCACTACCAGGCACTCCTCTGACACTCCAGGTACACCTCAGACACTCCCAGGTAGACCTCTGGCACTCCCCGGGTACACCTCTGACACTCCAGGTACCTGCCACACTCCAGGTGCCTCGAACCTCCCCATGTACACCCCTGACCTCCCAGTGCTCCTCTGACCTCCCTGGTGCACCCCTGACACTCCCAGGTTTTTTACCTCAGTTACTTCCACGTACACCTTAGACAATTCAGGTACACCGCTGACACTCCCAGGTGCACCTCTGACTCCCTTGTACACCGCAAGCACTCCCAGGTATCTCGCCCACCACTCCCAGGTACCTCAGACCTCCCAGGTACACCTCCTAACACTCTGTGGTACTCCTCTGGCTTGCTCCAGGTGCCTCAGACACTTCCAGGTACACCTCAGACACTCCCAGGTACCTCAGACACTCCCCAGGTGCACAGCTGACTTTCCATGTACACCTCTAACACTCCCAGGTACCACCTCTGACACTCCCAGGTACACCTCCCCAGCCTCCCAGGTACTCCTCAGAGCACTCCCAGGTACACCACGCTGATACTCCCACGTACACACCCTGACCTCCCAGGTACACCTCCTGACACTCCCTGTTGCTCATGAACATGCTGCCAGGCACACCTCAGGCCTCCCTGTTACCTCCTGACACTCCCAAGGTATACCTCTCTGACACTCCCAGGTATACCTCCTGACACTCAGGTGCTCCTCTGACACTCCGTGGTACTCTCCTGACACTCCCAGGTACACCTCAGACACTCCAGGTACCTCAGACACTTCAGGTACATCTCAGACAATCCCAGGTGCACCCCTGACACTACCAGGTGCAACTCTGACACTCCCAGGCACACCTCTGACACTCCCAGGTACACCTCAGACACTCCCAGGTACACCTAAGACACTTCCTGGTTCATCTCTGACACTCCCAGGTATACATCTGACACTCCCAGGTACACCACTGACACTCCCAGGTACACCGCCCACACTGCCAGGTACACCTCAGACACTCCCAGGTACACCTCAGACACTCCAGGTACACCTCAGACACTCCCAGGTACACCTCAGACACTCCCAGGTACACCTCAGACACTCCCAGGTACACCATGACACTCCCAGGTACACCTCAGACACTCCCAGGTACCTTCCAGACACTTCAGGTTCATCTCAAAACTCCCAGGTGCACGACACTCCCAGGCACACCTCTGACACCCCAGGTACACCTCAGACACCCTGCAGGCCACCCAAGACACTCCTGTCCTCATTCCTGACACTCCCAGGAATACATCTGACACTCCCAGGTACACCACTGACACTCCCAGGCCACCGCTGACACTGCCAGGTACAATTCCCAGACACTGCCAGGTACACCTCGTGACACTCCCAGGTACACCTCTGCAGACACTCCCAGGCCACCTCAGACACTCCCAGGTGTACACCTCAGACACTCCCAGGTACACCACTGACACTCCCAGGTACACTCAGACAATTTCAGGCACACTTCAGACACTTCCAGGTACATTCAAACCTCCCAGGTGCACCTCCCCTGACACTCCCAGGCAACTCTGACACCCCAGGCACACCTCTGACACTCCCAGCCACACCTCAGACACCCCTCAGGTACACCACTAACACTCCCAGGTACACCTCAGACACTCCCAGGTACTCTCAGACACTCCTGTGTACACCTCGTGACACTCCCAGGTACACCTCAGACACTCTCAGGTACACCTCCGACACTCCTGTGAGATGTCCCCATACCCCAGGTACCTCTGACACTCCCAGGCCACCCTCTGACACTCTCATTTACACCTCCCACACTCCCAGGTACACCTCCGACACTTGTGGAAATCACCTCTGACACTCCCAGGTACACACTGGACACACACCCAGGTACACCCCTGACACTCCCAGGTACACCTCTGACACTCCCAGGTACACCTCTGGACAATTCCTAGGTACACCTCCTACACTTCCAGGTACACCTCCGGCACTCCCAGGTACACCTTGACACTCCCAGATACACCTCAGACACCTCCCAGGTACACCTCTGATACTCCCAGTTATGCATCTGACACTCCCAGGTACACCACTGACACTCCCAGGTAGCACCACCGGACACTGCCAGGTGCCACCTCAGACACCTCCCAGGTACACCTCCGATACTCAAAGGTACACCTCCGACAATCTCAGGTACACCACTAACACCTCTGTTACACTCTCAGACACTTGGTAGGTACACCTCAGACACTCCCAGGTACACCCTCTGTACACTCCTTAGCACCTTCTGACACTGCCAGGTACACCTCTGCATTCTGCCATGAAAAACCTCAGACACCAGGTACACCTCAGACACTCTCAGGTACACCTCAAACACTCCTAGGTACACCTCTGACACTCCCAGGTACACCTCTGACACTCCCAGGTACACCCCTCAGACACTCACAGGTACACCGCTGACACTCCCACGTACACACTCTTGACACTCAAGTTGCACACCTCTGGACACTCCCTGGTACCTCTCTGACACTCCCAGGTACACCTCAGACACACCTCCCAGGTACACCTGAAACTCCCAGGCACACCCCTCAGACACATCCAGGGGTACACTTGACACTCCCAGGTACACCTTCGACACTCCCAGGTGGCCACCTCTGTCACTCTTGCAGGCCACTCCTCACAAAACTCTCTGTGCACAGCCCAGACACTCCCAGGTGTACCCCTTGACACTCCCAGGTGCAACCCTGACACTACCAGGCACTTCCTTCTGACACTTGTGTACACTCTCAGACAATTTCTGTGTGTTTCTTTTTTCGATCCCTTGCGGCCATCAACTTTGATACTCCTGTACGTCTACTACAATTCCCAGGTACACCTCAGACACTCCTGGGCCACCCCGACACCCAGGTACTCCTGATACTCCCTGGTACACCCCTGACACTCCCCAGGTACACACCTCAGTTACTTCCACGCACACCTTAGACACCCAGGCCACCCCTGACACTCCCAGGTACACCTCCTGACACCCAGCCACACCTGACACTCCCCTGTGTACATTCATACACCCCAGGTACACCTCAGACACCCAGGTACACCTCTAACACTCTGTGGTACTCCTCTGACACTCCCAGGTACTTCCTTGTGACACTTCCAGGTACAATCTCGCACACTCCCCAGGTATGCCTCAGAGCCACTCCCAGGTGCACCTTGACACTGCTATGTACACCTCTAACACTCCCAGGTACACCTCTTGACACTCCCAGGCCACCCCTGGGACACTCCTTGTGTGCCTCCTCAGACACTCCCAGGTACACCGCTGATACTCCCACGTACACACTCCTGACACTCCCAGGTACACCTCTTGACACTCCTGTTGGCCTCCTTTAGACAAGCAGGCTGCCCTCAGACACTCCTGTTACACCTCTGACACTTGGTATACCTCTGACATTCCCAGGTATACCTCTTGACACTCCCAGGTACTCCTCTGACACTCCGTGGTACCTCTCGGACACTCCCAGGTACACCTCAGACACTCCCAGGTGGCCACCCCTCAGACACTTCCAGGTACATCTCAGACAATCCCAGGTGCACCCCCGACACTACCAGGTGCAACCCCATACCCCAGGCACACCTCTGCAGGCACACCCTCTGACACCCCAGGCACACCCCAGACACTCCAGGCACACCGACACTTCCTGGTTCATCTCTGACACCCCAGGTACATCTGACACCCCAGGCACACCACTGACACTCCCAGGTACACCGCTGACACTGCCAGGCACACCAGACACCCCAGGCACACCTCAGACACCCCCAGGCACACCCCAGACACTCCCAGGCACACCTCCAGACACTCCCCAGGCACACCTCAGACACCCAAGGCACACCACTGACACTAGGCACACCTCAGACACTGGCACACTCTCGACACTTCCAGGTTCATCTCAAACTCCCAGGTGCACCCCTGACACTCCCAGGTGCAACTCTGACACCCCACACCTCTGACACTCCCAGTTACACCCCAGACATTCCCAGGTCACACCACTAACACTCCCCAGGGCACACCCCAGACACCCCAGGCACACCCCAGACACCCCAGGCACACCCCAGACACCCCAGGCACACCTCAGACACTCTCAGGCACACCCTCCGACACCCGGCACACCTCTGACACTCCCAGGTACACCTCTGACACTCCCCAGGTACCCCCAGACACTCCCAGGCACACCGCTGTTACTCCCACGTACACACCCTGACACTCCCAGGTACACCTCTGACACTCCCTGTTGCCTCAGACACCCCAGGCACACCCCAGACACTCCCAGTTACACCTCTGACACTCCCAGGCATACCCTGACACTCCCAGGTACTCCTCTGACACCCGTGGTACCATCTGACACCCCAGGTACACCTCAGACACCCCAGGCACACCTCAGACACTTCCAGGCACATTCAGACAATCCCAGGTGCACCCCTGACACTACCACAGGCAACTCTGACACCCCAGGCACACCTCTGACACCCCAGGCACACCTCTGACACTCCCCAGGCACCCAGACACTCCCAGGTACACCCTGACACCCCAGGCACACCTCCTGAAACTCCCAGGCACACCACTGACATTCCAGGCACACCTCAGACACTCCCAGGCACACCCCTGACACTCCCAGGTAGTCCCTCTGACACCCCCTGCACACCACTGACACCCCAGGCACACCTCACTCACATCCACATACACCTTATAAACTTCCAGGTACACCTTTGACACTCCCAGTTATACCCTCTGACACTCCCCAGGTAAAACCACTGACGCCCCTAGGCACCAATGACACTCCCACCACTGACACCCCTGGTACATCTCTGACACCCCAGGCACACCTCAGACACCTCAGGCACAACTCCGACAATTCAGGTACACCGCTGAAACCCCAGGTCACCCTCAGACACTCCCAGGAACACCTCTGACACTCCCAGGCACACCCCTGACACTCCCCAGGCACACCTCTGACACTCCCAGGCACACCTCTGACACTCACAGGTACACCTCTGACACTCCCAGGTATACATCTGACACTCCCAGGTACACCCACTGACAGTCCCAGGTACACCTCCGATAATCCCAGGTACACCTCCGACATTCAGGTACACCACCAACACCCCAGGCAACACCCCAGACACTCCCAGGTACACCCCAGACACCTCGCCAGTGGCACACCCCATACTACCCCAGGTACATTCCACTGACACTCCCCAAGCATCTCTGACACTCCCAGGCACACCCCAGACACTCCCTGAGGCACACCTGACACCCAGGCACACACCTGACACCCCAGGCACACCCCTGACACCCCAGGCACACCTCTGACACCCCAGGCACACCTGCACACCCCAGGCACACCACTGACACCTGCACACCCCAGACACTCCCCAGGTACACCCCTGACACTCCCAGGCACACCTCCGGCACCCAGGCACACCCCTGACACCCCAGTGCACCCCAGACACCCCAGGCACACCTCTCACACTCCCCAGGCATACATCTGACACCCCAGGCACACCACTGACACCCCTGCACACCGCTGACACTGCCAGGCACACCAGTCACCCCAGCACTGATAATCCCAGGCACACCTCAGACACCCCAGGTACACCCCAGACACCCCAGGCACACCCCCAGACACCCCAGGCACACCCCAGAATCCCCAGTGCAATCCTCTGACACCCCAGTACACCCCAAACACTGCCAGGAACCAGACACGCCAGGTACACCTCAGACACTGTCAGGCACACCTCAAACACTCCAAGGCACACCTCTGACACCCCAGGCACACCTCTGACACCTCAGGCACACCTCTGACACCCAACACACCCCAGACACACCCAGGTACACCGCTGACACCCAGGCACACTGCGACACCCCATGTACACCTCTGACACCCCTGCACCTCAGACACCCCAGGCACACCCCAGACACCCCAGGCACCCCAGACACCCCAGGCATCACCCCAGACACTCCCAGACCACCCGACACCAGGCACACCCCACACTCCGGCCACCAGACACTTCCAGGCACCTCAAAACTCCAGGTGCACCCCTGACACCACCAGGGCAACCTGACACTCCCCAGGCACACCTCTGACACTCCCCAGGCACACCCCAGACACCCCAGGCACACTGACACTCCCAGGTACACCTCTGACACTCCCAGGCACACACTGACACTCCCAGCACCCCAGACACCCCAGGCACACCGCTGACACTCCCAGGCACACCGCGACACTAACATGCACACCCCGACCCCGGCACCAGACACCCCAGGACAACCTCAGCACCCTGCATTCCACACCCCAGGCATACCTCTGACACCCAGGTACAACACTGACACCCCAGGCACACCCCAGACACCCCAGGCACACCCCAGACACTTCCAGGAACATTCCAAAACCTCCGGTGCAACCCCTGACACTCCCAGGTGCAACCTGACACCCCAGGCACACCTCTGACACCCCACACCCTCTGGCACACCACTGACACCCCAGGCACACACCCCCAACACCCAGGCACACCCTCTGACACCCCAGGCACACCCTCTGACACCCCAGGTACACCTCCGACACTTCCAGGCACACCTGGCACCCCAGGTACACCTTTGACACCCCAGGCACACTTCAGACACCCCCAGGCACACCCTGATACCCCAGGCATACATCTGACACTCCCAGGTACACCACTGACACCCCAGGCACACTTGACACTGCCAGGTACACCACAGACACTCCCAGGTACACCTCTGATACCCCAGGTACACCTCCGACACTCGTACACCACCAGGTACATCTGACACTCCCATGTGCCACCCTGATAACTCCCAGATACACCTCTGACACTACCAGGTCCGCCCCACACCCCAGGTACACCAAACACTCCCGGTACACCCTGACACCCAAGGTACACCACCACACTCCCAGGCACACCTCTGATACCACGCACACCTCCGACACTCCCAGACACACCTCTGACACTACCAGGTCCGCCCCAGACACCCAGGCACACCTCAAACACCCCCTGGCACACCTCTGACACTCCAAGGTACACCCTTCTGCCCTGGTTCTCCCCTGACACCCTAGGCACACCCCACACACCTTAGAACACGTCACACACCCCAGGCAAACCCCTGACACCCAGGCACACTTCAGACACCCCAGGTACACCTCCACACCTCAGGCACACCTTCACACTCCCAGGTTCTCCTCTGACACCCCGGTACTCTCCGACAATCTCTGCCACCTCAGAAACCCCAGGTACACCCCTGACACCCAGGCACACCCCAGACTCCCACACCGCTGACACTCCCACGCACACACCTGACACTCCAAAGGTACACCCCTGACACTCCCTGGTACTCCAATGACGCTCCCAGGTACACCCCAGACACTCCCAGGCACACCTCTGAAACTCCCAGGCACTGAGACACACCCAGGAACACCTCTGACACTCCAGATACACCTCACCAGCCTCCCAGGTACCTCCTCCAGGTATTCTCCTGACACTCGTGGTTCTCCTCCTCTGACCTCCCAGGTGAAACCTCCAGACACTCCCAGGTACACCTCAAGCTTCCAGGTACATCTCGAACCTCCCAGGTGCACCCTTGACACTCCCAGGTGCAACTCTGGCACCACCAGGCACTCCTCTGACACTCCCAGTTACACCTCCTGACACTCCAGGCACCTCTGCAACACTCCCAGGTACAAATCAGACACTACAGGTACACCGCTGACACTCCCAGGTACCTCTGACACTCCCCATTACACCTCTGGCCTCCCAGGTACACCTCCGACACTCCCAGGTACCCTTCTTACACTCCCCAGTGCACGTCCTGACACTCCCAGGTACACCTGCACTCCAAGGTACCTCAGTCACTTCCACGTGCAACAGACACTTCCAGGTTCACCTTTGACCTTGCTCCCAGGTACACCTCCAGACCTCCTAGGTACACCTCATACACTTCAAGGTACATCTCAGACACTCCCCAGGTGCACCCCTGACACTCCCAAGGTACTCTGACACTCCGTGGTACTCCTCTGACACTCCCAGGTACACCTCAGACACACTCCAGAGTACCTCAGACACTTCCAGGTACATCTCAGACAATCCCGGGTGCACCCCTGACACTACCAAGGCACAACTCCTTGCCTCTGAGCACCTCTGACACTCCCAGGTACACCTCAGACACTCCCAGGTACACCTCCTGACTCTCCCAGGTACACCTCCTGAAACTCCAGGTACACCACCCCAGGCATTCCCAGGTACACCTCAGACACTCCCAGGTACACCCCTGACACTCCCAGGTACTCCTCTGACACTCCCTGGTACACCCCTGACTTGCTCCAGGTGCACCTCAGTCCCACATCCACATACACCTTATAAACTTTTGGGTGATGCACCTATGACCTCCCAGGTATGCACTCCTGACACTCCAGGGTAAAACCATAACGCCCCTAGGTACATCAATGACACTCCCCAGGTGTCACTCACTGACCTCCCTGGTACATCTCCTGACACTCCCAGGTGGTGCACCTGAACACTCTCAGGTACACCTCCGACACTCCCAGGTACCCTGAAACTCCCAGACACCTCAGAACCTCCCAGGTACACCTCTGACACTCCAGGTACACCTCTGGCCTCCCAGGTACCACCAACACTCCCAGGTACACCTCAGACACTCCCAGGCCCACCAACCCTGGCTTGCTCCCAGGTACTCCACTGACATTCCCTGGTACACCTCTGACCTCCCCGGGGCTCACGTCCAACTCCTCCCAGATACACCTCGGACACTCCCAGGTACATCTCTGACACTCCCAAGGTACACCTCCCCGGCACTCCTGAGTACACCTCTGATACTCCCAGGTATACATCTGACACTCCCAGGCACCACCCCGACAGTCCCAGGTACACCTCCGATAATCCCAGGTACACCTCCATTTCATTCTCCAATTTTCCACTAACACTCCCCAGGTAACACCTCAGACACTCCCAGGTACCTCAGACACTCCCAGGTACACCTGAGACACACCCAGGAACACCTCCTGACACTCAGATGCATCTGACACTCCCACCTCTGACACTCCCAGGTATTCCTCTTACACTCCGTGGTTCTCCTCTGACACTCCCAAGGTAAACCTCAGACACTCCCAGGTACACCTCAAAACTTCCAGGTACATCCTCAGGCACTCCAGGTGCACCCTTGACCTCCCCAGGTGCAACTCCTGACACCACCAGGCACTCCTCCTGACACTCCCAGTTACACCTCCCCTGACACTCCCAAAACTCTGGCCTCCCAGGTACATCAGACACTACTCCAGGTACACCGCTGACACTCCCAGGTACACCTCCTGACACTCCCAGTGCACCTCCCTGACACTCCCAGGTACACCTCCGACACTCCCAGGTACCTTCTTACTCTCCCAGGTACACGTCCTGACACTCCCAGGTGCACACCTGACACTCCCAGGTACACCTCAGTCACTCACTTCCACATTTTAGCTTAGACACTTCCAGGTTCACCTTTGGCACTCCCAGTGCCCCTCAGACACTCCTAAATTTTGCACCTCATACACTTCAGGTACATCTCAGACACTCCCCAGGTGCACCCTGACACTCCCAGGTACTCCTCTGACACCTCCAGTAATCTGCTCCTCCTGACACTCCAAGGCACACTGAGCCTTGCTCCCGGTACACCTCAGACACTTCCAGGTACATCTCAGACAATCCCAGGTGCACCCCTGAAGCACTACCAGGTGCAACTCTGACACTCCCAGAGCACACCTCCTGACACTCCCAGGTACACCTCAGACACTCCCAGGTACACCTCTGACTCTCCCGGGTACACCTCTGAAACTCCCAGGTACACCACCTGACATTCCCAGGTACACCTCGAACCTCCCAGGTACACCCTCCCAGGTACACCTCAGTCATCCACATACACCTTATAAACTTCCAGGAGTACACCTGCCGGCCTCCCAGGCTCTGCCTCTGTGCTCCCCAGGTAAACCTAACGCCCCTAGGTACATCAGCCAGACACTCCCAGGTACTCCACCTGGCCTCCTGGTACATCTGGCCTCCCAGGTGCACCTCAGGCACTCTCAGGTACACCTCCGACACTCCCAGGTACACCTGAAACTCCCAGGTGCACCTCAGACACTCCCAAGGAGTACACCTCCTGACACTCCAGGTACACCTCTGACCTCCCAGGTACACCACCCCAGCCTCCCAGGTACACCTCAGGCCTCCCAGGTGCAACCCTGACCTCCCAGGTACTCCACTGGCATTCCCTGGTGCCTCTGACACTCCCAGGAACGTCCAGCTCTCCCAAGATACACCTCAGACACTCCAGGTACATCTCTGTTGCTCCCAGGTACACCTCTGACACTCTGGGTACACCTCCTGATGCTCCCCAGGTATGCATCCTGACACTCCCCAGGTACACACTGACAGTCCCAGGTACCTCCGATAATCCCAGGTGCACCTCCGACATTCTCAGGTACACCACTAA
>NW_024725758.1:0-2275 GCF_018991925.1 Homarus americanus | reverse complement strand
CCCCTGATCGAGTATAACAAATTTCCCTAATCGAGTATAACAAAGCCCCTGATCGAGTATAACAAAGTCCCCTGATCGAGAATAACAAAGTCCCCTGATTGAGTATAAAAGCCCCTGATCGAGTATAACAAAGACCCCTGGTCGGTATATAACAAAGAACCCTGGTCGAGTATAACAAAGGCGCCTGATCGAATAAAACAAAGTCCCCTGATCGAGTATAACTAACTCCCTGGATCGAGTATAACAAAGTCTCCTCATCGAGATTAACAAAGTCCTCTAATCGAGAATAACAAAGGCCTTTGATCGAGTTTAACAAAGGCCGCTGATCGAGTATAACAACGTCCCCTGATCGAGTATAACAAAGGCCCCTCATCGAGTATAACAAAGTCACATGATAGAGTATGTCCCTCATCGAATATAACAAAGTCCCCTGATCGAAACAAAGTCCCCTGATCGAGTATAACAAAGTCCCCTGATCGAGTAAAACAAAGTCCCTGAACGATTATAACAAAGGCCCCTATCGAAGATAACAAAGTTTCCTGATCGAGTAAAACAAAGCCCCCTAAACGAGTATAACAAAGTCCCCTGATCGAGTATAACAAAGTCCTGATTGAGTATAACAAAGGCCCCTGATCGAGTTTAACAAAAGCCCTGATCGAGATATAACAAAGTCCCCTGGTCGAGTATAACAAAGGCCCCTGATCGAATATAACAAAGGCACCTGAACGAGTATAACAAAGGCCCCTGATCGAGTATAACAAAGTTCCCGATCGAGTATAACAAAGCCCCCTGATCGAGTATAACAAAGTCCCCTGATCGAGAATAACAAAGTCCCCTGATCGAGTATAACAAAGCCCCTGATCAAGTATAACAAAGGCCCCTGATCGAGTATAATAAAGACCGCTAGTCGAGTATAACAAAGTCCCTCATCGAGTATAACAAAGCCCTCATAGAGTATAACAAAGTCCCCTGATCGAGTATAACAAAGTCCCCTGATCGGGATAACAAAGGCCCTCATCGAGTATAACAGAGGCCCCGGATCATATAACAAAGTTCCATGGTCGAGTATAACAAAGTCCCTCATTGAATATATCAAAGTTCCTCATCGAGTATAACAAAGTCCCCTGATCGAGGAGAACAAAGTCCCTGAACGAGTATAACAGAGTCCCCTGAACGATTATAACAAAGGCCCCTGATCGAGTATAACAAAGTTTCCTGATCGAGTAAAACAAAGCCCCTGATCGAGTATAACAAAGTCCCTGATCGGGTATAACAAAGTCCCTGTTTAAGTATAACAAAGGCCCCTAATCGAGTTTAAAAAGGCCCATGATCTAGTATAACAAAGTCCCCTGGTCGAGTATAACAAAGGCCCCTCATCGAATATAACAAAGGCGCCTGAGCGAGTATAACAAAGGCCCTAATCGAGTATAACAAAGTTCCTGATCGAGTATAACAAAGACCCTGGTCGAGTATAACAAAGTCCCCTGATCGAGTATTACAGAGTCCCTGATCGAGTATAACAGAGTCCCCATCGAGTATAACAAAGGCCCCTCATCGAGTATAACAAAGTCCCATGATCGAGTATAACAAAGTCCTCATCGAATATAACAAAGTCCCCTGATCGAGTATAACAAAGTCCCCTGATCGAGTATAACAAAGCCCCTGATCGAGTATAACAAACTCCCTGAACGATTATAACAAAGGCCCTCATCGAGTATAACAAAGTATCCTGATCGAGTAAACAAAGCCCCTGATCGCGTATAACAAAGCCCGCTGATCGAGTATAATAAAGTCCCTCTGATCGAGAATAACAAAGTCCCCTGATCGTGTATAACAAAGCCCTCTGATCAAGTATAACAAAGGCCCTCATCGAGTATAACAAAGACCCCTGGTCGAGAATAACAAAGTCCGCTCATCGAATATAACAGGCCCGTGATCGAGTATAACAAAGGCCCCTGATCGAGTATAACAAAGACACCTGATCGAGTATAACAAAGTCCCCTGATCGAGTAACAAAAGTCCCTGACTGAGTATAACAAAGGCCCTGGATCGAGTTTAACAAAGCCCCTGATCGAGTATAACAAAGTCCCCAGGTCGAGTATAACAAAGGCCCTGATCGAATATAACAAAGGCGCCTGAACGTGTATAACAAAGGCCCCTAATCGAGTATAACAAAGTTCCCGATCGATTATAACAAAGCCCCTGATCGAGTATAACAAAGTCCCCTGATCGAGAATAGCAAAGTCCCCTGATCGAGTATAACAAAGTCCCCTGA
>NW_024725757.1:0-48875 GCF_018991925.1 Homarus americanus | reverse complement strand
CTGCGTGGCGTGCCCCAGAGGTCAGACGCCTGAGGCAATCTGGGAGTGTCCTGGAGGTGCCCGGGAGGTCAGAGGCACTGGAGGTCAGGAGGTGCACCTGGAGGTGAGAGGTGTAACCTGGAATGTCAGGAGGTATACCGTGGAGTGAGTGTACCTGTTCCAAGGTGTACCATACTGGCGTACTCAACATCGGAGGGAATCTAAATATCTGATAAAAATTGGGAGTGTCAGAGGTGCAATCTGGGAGTCTCCAGAGGTGAACCAGGGAGGGCCTCTCACAGCACCGGGAGTGCCTGAGGCAGGATGAAAATTTTGGGAACTGGGAATGCCTGAGGTAAAATTAGGGAGAGTAAGGCCAGTGGAGTACCTGAGAGTCTCCCCAAAGGTGTGCCTGGGAGTATCATCAGAGGTGCCCTGGGGAGGCTCAGGAGGGTAAAATTTTGAGGAATTGACTGGAGGGTATACTTAGGAGGCTCGTGTGTGTGTACCTGGACACTATCAGGAGGTGTAACTTGGGCAGCCCCAGAGGTGCACCTGGGAGCGCCTGAGTGGAGGCCTGGGAGCACCTAGGAGGCCTGGGAGGCGCACCCAGGAGGCCGGGAGGGGACCTGGGAGGTCAGGAGGTGTACCTGGGATTATCAGAGGTGTACTTGGGAGGTAGAGGCACCAGGAATGTCAAGGTGTACCTTGGGTGTCAGAGGTACCTGGGAGTGCCGGAGGTACCGGAGTGTCACAGGAGTACCTGGGATTGTCAGAGTGTGCCTTGGGAGTGTCAGAGGTGTGCCTGGGGGTGTCAGAGGTGTGCCTGGCAGGTCGGGGAAAGGTGCCTGGAGTGTCAGGAGTTGTATCTAGGAGTGTCGGATCGTGTACCTGTGGTCAGGTGTACCAGGGAATGTCAGTGGAGTACCTGGGAGTGTCCGAGGTGTGTTAACTGAGGTGTAATCAGGAATGTCAGCGTGTACCTGGGAATGTCGGAGGTGTACTCGTTAGTGTCACAGGAGTACCTGGGATTGTCAGAGGTGTACCTGGTGTCTCAGAGGCGGACCTGGGAGTGTCAGGGTTAACTGGAGTGAGGGTGTACCTGGGAGTGTCAGAGGTACCTGGGAGTCATGTACCAGGGAGTGTCAGTGAAGTACCTGGGTGTCTCAAAGGTGTACCTGGGAGTATCGGAGGTACCTGGGAATATCGGAGGTGTACCTGGGAATATCGGTTGTACGGGAGTGTCGAGGTGTGACCTGGGAGTCTCAGGAGGTGAACCAGGAGCGTCAGAGAGTACCTGGGAGTTTCAGAGGTGTACCTGGGAGTACTGGAGGTGTAACTGGGAGTATGGAGGTGTACTCTGGGAGTCAGGAGGTGTACCTGGGAGTATCAGAGGTGTACCTGGGAGGTCAGAAGTGTATCTGGGAGGTCGGACGTACCTGGGAGGTCAGGAGGTGTACCAGGGAATGTCAGTGGAGTCTGGGGTGACAGATGTTCTGTGTTAGTCAGAGGTGTACCTGGAGAGTCAAGGTACCTGGGAGTGTCAGAGGTGTACCTGGGAGGTCAGAGGTGTATGGGAGTGTCGGTGGTAGCTGGGAGTGTCTGGGGTGTGCAGTATCTGGGTGTACCTGGGAGGTCGGAGGTGTACCTGGGAGTGTCGGAGGTGTACCTGGCAGTGTCAGCGGTGTACCTGGAAGTGTCAGAGGTTTACCAGTGTCAGTGGAGCACTTGGGATTGTCAGAGGTGTACCTTGAGTGTCAGAGGTGTACCTGAGTGTCAGAGGTGTACCTGGGAGTGTCGGAGGTGTACCTGGGAGTGTCTCAGGAGACCTGGGATTGTCAGGAGGTGTACCTGGCAGTCTCAAAGGTGTAACTGGGAGTGTCAGAGGTGTACTGGAGTGTCGGAGGTGTACCTGGGAGTGTCAGCAGTGTACCTGGGAGGTCTGGAGGTGTACCTGGGAGTGTCAGAGGTGCCTAGGGAGGCAGAGGCACTGGGAGGTCAGAGGCACCTTGAGTGTCTGAGGTGTACCTGGGAGTGTTTGAGGTGTACCTTGGAGTGTCAGAGGTGTACCTAGGAGAGTCAAAGGTGTAACTGGGAGTGTCTGGGGTGTACCTGGGAGTATCTGGGGTGTACCTGGGAGTGTCTGAGGTGTACCTAGGAGTGTCAGAGGTGTACCTGGGACTGTCGGAGGTGTCCTGGGAGTTCTGGTGAACCAGGGAGTGTCTGAGGTGTACCAGGGAGTGTCAGAGGTGTCCTGGGAGTCGCATAGGTGAACCAGGGAGTGTCTGAGGTGTACCAGGGAGTGTCAGAGGTGTCCTGGGAGTCTCATAGGTGAACCAGGGAGTGTCAGAGGAGTACTTGGGAGGTGTATCAGGAGTGTCAGAGGTGGCCTGGGAGTCTCTGGGTGAACCAGGAGTGTCAGAGGAGTACCTGATGCTCAGAGGTGTACCTTGGGAGTATGGAGAGGTGCACCTGGGAGTATCGGAGGTGTACCTGGAGTGTCTGAGGTGTACCTGGGAGTGTCAGAGGTGGCCTGGGAGTGTCAGGAGGTGTAACTGGGAGTGTCTGGGGTGTACCTGGGAGTCTGGGGTGTACCTGGAGTGTCAGAGGGGTCCTGGGAGTCTCAGGTGAACCAGGAGTGTCAGAGAGTACCTTGGGAGTGGTGTTCTGGGAGACTCATAGGTGAACCAGGGAGTGTCTGAGGTGTACCAGGGAGTGTCAGAAATGTCCTGGGAGTCTCATGGGTGAACCAGGGAGTGCTCAGAGGAGCACCTGGGAATATCGGAGGTGTATCGGAGGTCAGAGGAGTACCTGGGAGGTCAGAGGTGCACTTGGAGTATGAGGAGGTGCACCTGGGAGTATCGGAGGTGCACCTTAGAGTATGAGAGGTGTACCTGGGAGCTCGGAGGTGGGAGGTCAGAGGTGTACCAGGGAGTGTATCAGATGTGTACCTGGGAGTGTCAGAGGTGTACCTGGGAGTCTCAAAGGTGTACCTGGGAGTATCGGAGGTACCTGGGAATATCGGAGGTGTAACTGGGAATATCGGAGGTGTACCAGGAGGTCAGAGGTGTACCTGGGAGTCTCAGAGGTGAACCAGGGAGTGTCAGATGTGTACCTGGAGGTCAGGGTGTAACTGGCGTGGGAGGTGTAACTGGGAATGTCAGAGGTGTACCAGGGAGGGTCAGTGGAGTACCTAGGAGTCTCAGGTGTACCTGGGAGTATCGGAGGTGTACCTGTATCGGAGGTACCTGGGAGGTCACAGTGTACCTGGGAGTTCCAGAGGTGTACCGAGGTCAGAGGTGTACCTGGGAGTGTCAGGGAACTGGGAGTGTCGGAGGTGTGTAACTGGGAATGTCAGAGGTGTGCTAGGGAGTGTCAGGGAGTGCCTGAGAGTCTCAATGGTGTACCTGGGAGTATCAGAGGTGTCCCTGGGAGTGTCAGGTGTACCTGAGAATATCGGAGGTATACCTAGGAGTGTCGGAGGGTGTACCTGGGAGTCACAGGGAGTACCTGGGATTGTCAGAGGTGTACCTGGCAGTCTCAGAGGTGCACCTGGGAGGTCAGAGGTGTACCAGGGAGTGTCAGAGGAACCTAGGAGTGTCAGAGGTGTACTTGGGAGTGTCGGAGGCGGACCTGGGAGGCTCAGAGGTGTACCTGGGATTATCAGAGGTACCAGGGAGTGTCAGATAGCCTAAGAGGTCGAGGTGTACCTGGGAGGTCAGAGGTGTACCTAGGATTATCGGAGGTTTACCTGGAGGTCGATGCACTGGGAGTGTCGGAGGCGGACCTGGGAGTGTCAGTGTACCTGGGAGATCAGAGGTGTACCTGGGAGTGTCAGAGGTGTGCCTGGGAATGTCAGAGGTCCTCAGGGAGTGTCAGTGAGCTACCTGGTGTCTCAAAGGTGTACCTGAGTATCGGAGGTGTACCTGGGAATTTCGGAGGTGTACCTGGGAAAATTCAGAGGTGTACCAGGAGTGTCAGAGGTGTACCTTGGAGTCTCAGAGGAACCAGGAGCGTCAGAGGAGTACCTGGGAGTTTCAGAGGTGTACCTGGGAGTTTCTGAGGTGTACCGCGGAGTATCGGAGGTGTACCTGGAAGTGTCAGAGGTGTACCTGGGAGTATCAGAGGTGTGTACCTAGTGTCAGAAGTGTACTGGGAGGTCAGGGTTGTAACTGGGAGGTCGGAGGTGTAACTCTGAATGTCAGAGGTACCAGGAGGTCAGTGGAGTACCTGGGAGTCTCAAAGGTGTACCTGGGAGTGAGGGTACCTGGGAATATCGGAGGTGTACCTGGGAATACTGGAGGAGTGTCAGCGGTGTACCTGGCAGTGTCGGAGGTGTACCTGGGAGTGTCACAGTAGTACCTGGGATTGTCGGAGGTGTATCTGGCAGTGACAGGTGTACCTGGGAGTGTCAGAGGTGTACCAGGGAATGTCAGAGGAATACCTAAGAGTGTCAGAGGTACCTGGGAGTGTCAGAGGTGTATCTAGGAGGATCGGGAGGTTTACCTGGCGGATACCTGGAGGTGTCGGAGGCTGACCTGGGAGTGTCAGAGGTGTGCCTGGGAGTATCAAAGGTGTACCTGGGAGAGTCAGAGGTGTTCCTGGGAATGTGAGGTATACCAGGAGTGTCAGGGAAGATGGAGTTTCAGGTGTGTACCTGAGCATCGGATGTACTCGGAGTGTCAGAGGAGTACCTGGGAGTGTCACCTGGGAGGTCAGAGGTGTCTGGGAGCACTGGAGGTGTACCTGGGAGTGTCAGGAGGTGTACCTGGGAGTGTCAGGAGGTGTACCTGGGAGTGTCGGAGGTGAACCTGGGAGTGGAGAAGTGTACCTGGGAGGTCGGAGGTGTAACCTGGGAGTGTCGGAGGTGTACCTGGCAGTGTCAGCGGTACCTGGAAGTGTCAGAGGTGTACCAGGGAAGTGCGGGAGTACTTGGGATTGTCAGAGGTGTACCTGGGGTCAGAGGTGCACCTGAGTGTCAGAGGTGTACCTGGGAGGTGCCTGGGAGGTCACAAGAGTACCTGGGATTGTCAGAGGTGTGTCCTGGCAGTCCTGGCAGGTACCTGAGTGTCAGAGGTGTACTTGGGAGTGTCGGAGGTGTACCTGGGAGTGTCATGTACCTGGGAGTGTCTGAGGTGTCTGGGAGTGTCAGAGGTGTGCCTAGGAGTGTCAGAGGTGCACTGGGGAGTCCAGAGGTGCACCTTGGAGTGTCTGAGGTGTACCTGGGAGTGTCTGAGGTGCACCTGGAGTGTCAGAGGTACCTGGGAGAGTCGATGGTAACTGGGAGTGTCTGGGGTGTACCTGGGAGTATCTGGGGTGTACCTGGGTGTGTCTTGAGGTGTGCACTCAGCAGGTCAGAGGTGTACCTGGGACTGTCGGGAGGTGTCCTGGGAGTCTCTGGAGGTGAACCAGGGAGCGAGGTCTGCAGGTGTAGGGAGTGTCAGAGGTGTCCTGGGAGTCGCATAGGTGAACCAGGAGTGTCTGAGGTGTACCAGGAGTGTCAGAGGTGTCCTGGGAGTTCATAGGTGAACCAGGGAGTGTCAGGAGGAGCACTGGGAATGGAGGTGTATCAGGAGTGTCAGCGGTGTACCTGGGAGTTCCAGGGTGAACCAGGGAGTGTCAGAGGAGTACCTGGGAGTTTGAGGTGTACCTGAGTATGAGAGGTCTACCTGGGAGCATTGGAGGTGTGACCTGGAGTGTCTGAGGTGTACCTGGAGTGTCAGGTGTACCTGGGAGTGTCAGGAGGTAACTGGGAGTGTCTGGGGTGTACCTGGGAGTATCTTGGATGTTGGGAGGTCAGAGGTGTCCTGGGAGTCTATAGGTGAACCAGGGAGTCAGGAGGTCTGGGAGTGTCAGGAGGTGTCCTGGGAGACTCAGGAACCAGGGAGTGTCAGAGAGGTCTGGGAGTTTCCAGAGGTGTACCTTGAGTATGAGGTGTACCTGGGAGTATTGGAGGTGTACCTTGGAGTGTCTGAGGCACCTGGGAGTGTCAGGAGGTGCCTGGGAGGTCAGAGGTGTAACTGGGAGTGTCTGGGGTGTGCCTGGGAGTATCTGGGGTGTACCTGGGAGTGTCAGGAGGTCCTGGGAGTTCCCAGGTGAACCAGGGAGGTCAGAGGAGTACCTGGGAGGCAGAGGTGTCCTGGGAGACCCAGGTGAACCAGGAGTGTCTGAGGTGTACCAGGGAGGTCAGAGGTGTACTTGGGAGTCTCACAGGTGAACCAGGGAGGCCGAGGAGTGCCTGGGAGTTTCAGAGGTGCACCTGAGTATGAGAGGTGTACCTGGGAGTATTGGAGGTGTACCTTTGAAGTCTGAGGTGTACCTGGAGTGTCAGGTACCTGGGAGGTCAGAGGTGTAACTGGGAGTGTCTGGGTGTACCTGGGAGTATCTGGGTGTACCTGGAGTGTCAGGAGGTGTCCTGGGAGTCTCATAGGTGAACCAGGGGAGGCCGAGGAGTCCTGGGAGGCCAGGAGGTGTCCTGGGAGACTCTAGGTGAACCAGGGAGTGTCTGAGGTGTACCAGGGAGTGTCAGAGGTGTCCTGGACTCTCAGGTGAACCAGGGAGTGTCAGAGGAGTACCTGGGAGTTTCAGAGGTGTACCTGGGAGTTCCTGGAGGTGTACCTGGGAGTATCGGAGGTGTACCTGGAAGTGTCAGAGGTGTACCTGGGAGTATCAGAGGTACCTGGGAGTGTCAGAAGTGTACCTGGGAGTGTCAGGGTTGTAACTGGGAGTGTCGGAGGTGTAACCCGGAATGTCAGAGGTGTACCAGGGAGTGTCAGTGGAGTACCTGGGAGTCTCAGTGTACCTGGGAGTATGATAGGTGTACCTGGGAATATCGGAGGTGTACCTGGGAATATCGGAGGTGTACCCAGGAGTGTCAGCGGAACCTGGCAGTGTCGGAGGTGTACCTGGGAGGTCACAGTAGTACCTGATTGTCGGAGGTGTATCTGGCAGTGACAGAGGTGCACTGGAGTGTCAGAGGTGTACCAGGGAATTGTGCGAATACCTGAGAGTGTCAGAGGTGTACCTGGGAGTGTGAGGTGTATCTAGGAGGATCGGAGGTTTACCTGGGAGTGTCGGAGTTGTACCTGGGAGTGTCAGGAGGTGTACCTGGCAGTGTGAAAGGTACCTGGAGTGCTGGAGTTGTATCTGGGAGTGTGGACGTGCCTGGGAGTGTCAGGGTGTACCAGGGAATGTCAGTGAGTACCTGGGAGGTCTGAGGTGTAAATGGGACAGGTGTACCTAGGAGTGTCAGGGTGTACCTGGGAAGTCGGAGGTGTACCTGTTAGTGTCACAGGAGTACCTGGGATTGTCAGAGGTGTACCTGGCAGTCTCAGAGGCGGACCTGGGAGGGGTGGCACCTGGGAGTATCAGAGGTGTACCTGGGAGGTCAGAGGTGTACCTGGGAATGTCGGAGGTGTGGGAGGCAGTGAAGTCTCTGGGTGTCTCAAAGGTTTGGAGTATCGCAGGTGTACTCGGAATATCGGAGGTGTACCTGAATATCGGAGTTGTACCAGGAGGTCAGAGGTGTGCCTGGGAGTTCAGAGGTGAACCAGGGGAGTGTCAGAGGAGTACCTGGGAGTTTCAGGAGGTACCTGGGAGTATCGGTGTACCTGGGAGTGGAGGCACCTGGGAGGCTCAGAGGTGTACCTGGAGTATTAGGAGGTACCTGGGAGGTCAGAAGTGTATCTGGGAGGTCGGACGTGTACCTAGGAGTGAGGTGTACCAGGGAATGTCAGTGAGTACCTGGGAGTGATGTGTTCAGTCAGAGGTGTACCTGGGAGAGTCAGAAGGTACCTGGGAGTGTCACCTGAGAGGTCAGAGGTGGGAGTGTCGGAGGGCTGGGAGTGTCTGGGGTGTACCTGGGAGTATGTGGGTGTACCTGGGAGTGTCGGAGGTGTACATGGAGTGTCAGAGTGCACCTGGCAGTGTCAGCGGTGTACCTGGGAGTGTCAGAGGTGCCTGGGAGTGTCTGAGGTGTGCCTTGGAGTGTCTGGAGGTGTACCTGGGAGTGCTTGTGGTGTACCTGGAAGTGTCTAAGGTGCACCTGGGAGGTCAGAGGCACCATGGGAGTGTCACTGAGTACCTGGGAGTGTGGGAGGTGTACCTGCGAGTGTGAGAGGTGCACCTAGGAGTGTCTGAGGTGCACCTGGAGTGTCAATGGTGTAATTGGGAGTGTCTGGAGGTGCCTGGGAGTGCCTGAGGTGTACCTGGGAGTGTCTGAGGTGTAGCTGGGAGTGTCAGGGGAACCAGGTAGTGAGGAGTGTACCTGGGAGGTCAGAGATGCACCAGGGAGGTCTGAGGTGTCTGTGAGTGTAAGAGGTGTACCAGGGAGGCTCAGAGGAATACTTAAGAGTGTCAGAGGTGTACCTGGGAGTGTCAGAGGTGTACCTAGGATTATCGGAGGTTTACCTGGGAGTGTCGGAGTTGTACCCGGGAGTGTCGGGAGGCGGACCTGAGTGTCAGGTGTACCTGAGTATCAGAGGTGTACCTGGGAGTGTCAGAGGTGTGCCTGGGAATGTCAGAGGTATACCAGGAGTGTCAGTACCTGGGGCAGGTGTACTTGGGAGTATCGGAGGTGTACCTGGGAATATCGGAGGTGTACCTGGGAAAATCGGAGGTGTACCAGGGAGTGTCAGAGGTGTACCTGGGAGTCTCAGGGTGAACCAGGGAGCGTCAGAGGAGTACCTGGGAGTTTCAGAGGTGTACCTGGGAGTTTCTGGAGGTGTACCTGGGAGTATCGGAGGTGTACCTGGAAGTGTCAGAGGTGTACCTGGGAGTGTCAGAGGTGTACCTGGGAGTCTCAGATGTGTACCTGAGTGTCAGAGGTGTACCAGGGAGTGTCAGAGGAATACCTAGGGAGTGTCAGGAGGTGCACCTGGAGTGTCGGAGGGGGACCTGGGAGTGTCGGAGGTGTACCTGGGAGTCACAGGAGGCCTGGGATTGTCTGAGGTGTACCTGGCAGTCTCAGAGGTGTACCTGGGAGTGTCAGAGGTACCAGGAGTGTCAGATGTGTACCTGGGAGTGTCAGAGGTGTACCTGGGAGGTCAGAGGTGTACCTGGGAGGGTCAGAGGTGTACCTGGCAGTGTCAGAGATGTACCTGGGAGTGTCAGAGTTGTATCTGGGAGGGTCAGAGGTGTACCAGGGAATGTCAGTGGAGTACCTGGGAGTCAGAGGTGTAAATGGGAATATCGGAGGTGTACCCAGAGTGTCAGCGGTGTAGCTGGAGTGTCGGAGGTGTGACCTGTTAGTGTCACAGGAGTACCTGGGATTGTCAGAGGTGTACCTGGCAGTCTCAGAGGTGTACTGGGAGGTCAGAGGTGTACCAGTGAGTGTCAGAAGTACCTGGGAGTATCGGTGTACCTGGGAGTATCGGAGGTGTACCTGGGAGTGTCAGTACCAGGGAGGTATCAGATGTGTACCTGGGAGAATCGGAGGTGTACCTGGGAGTTTCAGAGGTACCTGGGAGGTGTGAGGTGTACCTGGGAGTCTCAGCGGTGTACCTGGGAGTCTCAGAGTTGTACCTGGGAATATCGGAGGTACCTGAGAATATCGGAGACACCTGGGAGGTCAGAGGTGCACCTGGGAGTGTCGGAGGTGTACTTGGGAGTGTCGGACGTGTACCTGGGAGTGTCAGAGGTGTACTTGGCAGTGTCAGAGGTGTACCTCGGAGGTCAGTGATGTAAACTGGGAGTGTCAGAGGTATCTGGGAGTGTCGGACGTGTACCCTCGGAGTGTCAGAGGTGTACATGGGAATGTCAGTGGAGTACTTGGGAGTGTCAGAGGTGTACCTGGGAGTGTCAGAGGTGTACCTGGAGTGTCAGAGGTACCTGGGAGTGTCAGGTGTACCTGGGAGGTCGGAGGTGTACCTGGGAGTGTGGAGAAGTGTACCTGGGAGTGTTGGAGGTGTACCTGGGAGTGTCGGAGGTGTACCTGGCAGTGACAGCGGTGTACCTGGGAGTCGTCAGAGGTGTCCCAGGGAATGTCAGTGGAGTACCTGGGAGGTCAGAGGTGTACCTGGGAGTGTCAGTGGGAGTGCCTGGAGAGTCTCAAAGGTGTACCTGGGAGTATCAGAGGTGTACCTGGGAGGTATGAGGTGTACCTGGCAGTGACAGCGGTGTACCTGGGAGGCCAGAGGTGTCCCAGGGAATGTCAGTGGAGTACCTGGAGTGTCAGAGGTGTACCTGGGAGTGTCAGTGGAGTACCTGGAGAGTCTCAAAGGTGTACCTGGGAGTACAGGTGTACCTGGGAGTGTCAGAGGTGTCCGGGAATGTCAGTGAGTACCTAGGAGTGTCGGAGGTGTATGGAAATGTCACAGGAGTACCTGGGATTGTCAGAGGTGTACCTGGCAGTCTCAGAGGTGTACCTGGGAGTGTCAGAGGTGTACCAGGGAGTGTCAGAGGAATACCTAAGAGTGTCAGAGGTGTACCTGGGTGTAGGTTATGTATATAAGCTACTGTGCCGAGTAGTGTAGGTTATGTACATAAGCTACTGTGCCGAGTAGCAACCCTGTACATAAGCTACTGTGCCGAGTAGCATCTATATATTATCACGTGGCAACACTGCACGTGTTATGTGGCAACATTGCCCCGAGGCTGCCATATGGCAAGGCGCCTCAGTCTGACTGTGTGAGCTGTGCTTGGCACATGCTGGTCACCGCTTGTATTTCTCTTAACAATAAACGAACTCAGTGTTACTCAGTGTTTCCCTAGCCATCACTGCATTCTTCAGGGCACACTAGTAACCTTCACTGGGAGTGTCGGAGGCGGACCTGGGAGTGTCAGAGGTGTACCTGGGAGTGTCAGCGGTGTACCTGGGAGTGTCGGAGGTGTAACTGGGAATGAGAGAAGTGTACCAGGAAGCGTCAGAGGTGTACCAGGGAATGTCAGTGATACTTGGGAGTGTCAGAGGTGTACCTGGGAGGCTCAGGGCGTGTCGGAGGTGTAACTGGGAATGTCAGGAGGTGTACCAGGAGTGTCAGTGGAGTACCTAGGAGTCTCAGGTGTACCTGGGAGTATCGGAGGTGTACCTGGGAGTATCGGAGGTGTACCTGGGAGTGTCTGAGGTGTACCTGGGAGTCAGAGGTGTACCTTGGAGTGTCAGAGGTGTACCTGGGAGTGTGAGGTGTACCTGGGAATGTCAGAGTACCAGGAGGTCAGTGAAGTACCTGGGAGTCTCAAAGGTGTACCTGGGAGTACGGAGGTGTACCTGGGAATATCGGAGGTGTAACTGGGAATATCGGAGGTGTACCTGGGAGTGTCAGAGGTGTACCTGGGAGTCTCAGGTGAACCAGGGAGTGTCAGCGGTGTACCTGGGAGGTCAGAGGTGTACACCTGAGTGTCTCGGAGGTACCTGAGTGGTCAGAGGTGTACTTGGGAGTGTCGGAGGTGTACCTGGGAGGTGTGAGAAGTGTACCTGGGAGTGTTGGAGGGTACCTGGGAGGTGTCGGAAATGTACCTGGCAGTGACAGCGGTGTACCTGGGAGTGTCAGAGGTGTACCAGGAATGTCAGTGAATACCTGTTAGTCAGAGGTGTACCTGGGAGTGTCAGAGGTATACCTGGGAGGTGGAGGTGTACCTGGGAGTGTCACAGGAGGCCTGGGATTGTCAGAGGTGTACCTGACAGTCTCAGAGGTGTACCTGGGAGTGTCAGAGGTGTACCAGGAGGTCAGAGGTGTACCTGGGAGTGTCAGAGGTGTACCTGGGAGTGTCTGAGGTGTACCTGGGAGTGTCAGAGGTGTACCTTGGAGTGTCAGAGGTGTACCTGGGAGTGTGAGGTACCTGGGAATGTCAGAGGTATACCAGGAGTGTCAGTGAAGTACCTGGGAGTCTCAAACCTGAGAATCGGAGGTGTACCTGGGAATATCGGAGGTGTAACTGGGAATATCGGAGGTGTACCTGGGAGGTCAGAGGTACCTGGGAGTCTCAGGGGTGTAACTGGGAGTGTCGGAGGTGTAACTGGGAATGCTGAGGTGTACTAGGGAGTGTCAGTGAGTACCTGAGAGTCTCAAAGGTGTACCTGGGAGTATCAGAGGTGTACCTGGGAGTGCCAGGAGGTGTACCTGAGAATATCGGAGGCATACCTAGGGAGTGTCGGAGATGTACCTGGGAGGCAGTGGAGTACCTGAGAGTCTCAAAGGTACCTGGAGTATCAGGTGTACCTATGTCAGAGCTACCTGAGAATATCGGAGGTATACCTAGGGAGTGTCGGAGATGTACCTGGAGTGTCACAGGAGTACCTGATTGTCAGGAGGTGTACCTGGCAGTCTCAGAGGTGTACCTGGGAGTGTCAGAGGTGTACCAGGGAGGTCAGAGGAATACCTAGGAGGTCAGGAGGTGTACCTAGGGAGTGTCGGAGGCGACCTGGGAGTGTCAGAGGCCTGGGATTATCAGGTACCTGGGAGTGTGTGAGAGGTGTACCTGGAATGTCAGAGGTGACCTGGGAGGTCAGAGGTGTACCTGGGAGTGTCAGCGGTGTACCTGGGAGTGTCGGAGGTGTACCTGGGAATGTGAGAAGTGTACCAGGGAGTGTCAGAGGTGTACCTAGGAGTGTCGGAGGTGTACCTGGGAGTGTCAGAGATGTACCTGGGAGTGTATCTGGAGAGTCGGACGTACCCGGAGGTCAGAGGTGTACCAGGAATGTCAGTGAGTACTTGGGAGTGTCAGAGGTGTACCTGGGAGTGTGAGAGGTGTACCTGGGAATGGCAGAGGTGTACCTGGGAATGTGAGAAGGGTACCAGGAGTGTCAGAGGTGTACCTGGGAGTGTCGGAGGTGTACCTGGGAGGTCAGGAGATGTACCTGGGAGTGTCAGATGTATCTGGGAGTCGGATCTAAGTCTCGGAGTGTACCAGGAATGTCAGTGGAGTACTTGGGAGTGTCAGAGGTGTACCTGAGTGTGAGAGGTACCTGGGAATGGCAGAGGTGTACCTGGGAATGTGAAAAGTGTACCAGGGAGTGTTGGAGGTGTCCTGGGGAGTGGAGGTGTACCTGTTGTGTCAGAGGTGTACCTGGGAGGTCAGAGGTGTACCTGGGAGTGTCAGAGGTGTACCTGGGAGTGTCAGGGTGTACCTGGGAGTGTCGAGGTACCTGGGAAACTGAGAAGTGTACCAGGGAGTGCCGGAGGTGTGCCTGGGAGTGTCATCGGTGTACCTGGGAGTCTCTGAGGTACCTGAGTGTCAGAGGTGTGCCTAGGAGTGACAGATGGGAGGTCAGAGGTACCAGGAATGTCAGTGGAGACTTGGGAGTGTCTGAGGCCTGGGAGGTCGGAGGTACCTGGGAGGTCAGAGATGTACCTGAGTGTCAGAGGTGTATCTGGGAGAGTCGGACGTACCCTGGAGTGTCAGAGGTGTACCAGGGAATGAGTACTTGGGAGTGTCAGAGGTGTACCTGGGAGGAAAATCTTGGAGTGTCAGAGGTGTACCTGGGACTGTCGGAGGTGTACCTGGGATTGTCAGAGTTGTATCTGGAGTGTCGGACGTGACCTGGGAGTGTCGAGGTGTACCAGGGAATGTCAGTGAGTACCTGGGAGGTCAGAGGTGTAAATGAATATCGAGGTGTACCTAGGAGTGTCAGCGGTGTACCTGGGAATGTCGGAGGTGTACCTGTTAGTGTCACAGGAGTACCTGGGATTGTCAGAGGTACCTGGCAGTCTCAGTGGTGTACCTGGGAGGCTGAGGTGTACCAGGGAGGTCAGAGGTGTACCTGGGAGTGTCAGAGGTGTACCTGGGAGGTCAGAGGTGTACCTGGGAGGTGTGAGAGGTGTACCTGGGAATGGCAGAGGGTACCTGGGAATGTGAGAAGGTACCAGGGAGTGTCGGAGGTGTACCTGGGAGCGTCCGGAGGTGTACCTGGGAGTGTCATGGGTGTACTTGGGAGGTCGGAGGTGCACCTGGGAGGTGAGATGCACCTGGGAGTGTTGAGGTGTACCTGAGTGTCGAAATGAAATGTTGGCAGTGACAGCGGTGTACCTGGGAGGTCAGAAGTGTACCAGGGAATGTCAGTGGAGTACCTGTTAGTCAGTGAGGGGTGTACCTGAGTGTCAGAGGTGTACACTGGGAGTGTCAGGAGGTGTACCTGGGAGTGGCGGTGGTGTACCAGGGAGGTCAGTGAAGTACCTGGAATCTCAAAGGTACCTGGGAGTACGGAGGTACCTGGGAATATCGGAGGTGTAACTGGGAATATCGGAGGTGTACCAGGGAGTGTCAAAGGTAATCAGGAGTCTCAGAGGTGAACCAGGAGTGTCAACGGTGTACCTGGGAGTGTCAGAGGTGTACCTGGGAGGTCAGGTAACTGGGAGTGTCGGAGGTGTAACTGGGAATGTCAGGGAGGTGTACTAGGGAGTGTCAGTGGAGTACCTGAGAGTCTCAAAGGTGTACCTGGGAGCATCAGAGGTGTACCTGGGAGTGTCAGAGGTGTACCTGAGAATATCGGAGGTATACCTAGGAGTGTCGGAGGTGTACCTGGGAGTGTCACAGGAGTACCTGGGATTGTCAGAGGGCCTGGCAGTCTCAGAGGTGTACCTGGGAGGTCAGAGGTGTACCAGGGAGTGTCAGAGAATACCTAGGAGTGTCAGAGGTGTACCTAGAGTGTCGGGAGGCGGGACCTGGGAGTGTACCTATTATTGAGGTGTGACCTAGGGAGTGTCGGGGGGACCTGAGGTCAGAGGTGTACCAGGAATGTCAGTGGAGTACTGGGAGGCAGAGGTGTACCTGGGAGTGAGAGGTGTAACCTGGGAATGGCAGAGGTGTACCTGGGAATGTGAGAAGTGTACCAGGGAGTGCAGAGGTGTCTGGGAGTGTCGGAGGTGTACCTGAGTGTCAGAGATGTACCTGGGAGTGTCAGAGGTATCTGGACGTACTGGAGTGTCAGAGGTGTACCAGGAATGTCAGTGGAGTACTTGGGAGTGTCAGAGCTGTACCTGGGAGTGTGAGGTGTACCTGGGAATGGCAGAGGTGTACCTGGGAATGAGAAGGTACAGGAGTGTCGGAGGTGTACCTGGGAGTGTCTGGAGGTGTACCTGTTAGTGTCAGAGGTGTACCTGGGAGGCCGAGGTGTACCTGGGAGTGTCAGAGGTGCACTGGAGGCCGGGGTGTAACCTGGGAGTGTCGGAGGTGTACCTGGGAATCTGAGAAGGTACCAGGGAGTGTCGGAGGTGTACCTGAGTGTCATCGGTGTACCTGGAGTCTCTGAGGTGTACCTGGGAGTGTCAGAGGTGTGCCTAGGAGGTCAGATGCACTGGGAGTGTCAGAGGCACCTGGAGGTCAGAGATGTACCTGGGAGTCGAGTGTATCTGAGTCGGACGTACCTGGAGGTCAGAGGTGTACCAGGGAATGTCAGTGGATACTTGGGAGTGTCTGAGGTGTACCTGGGAGTGTCGGAGGTACCTGAGTGTCAGAGATGTACCTGGGAGGTCAGAGGTGTATCTGGGAGAGTCGGACGGTACCTCGGAGGTCAGAGGTGTACCAGGGAAATGTGTGGAGTACTGGGAGTGTCAGGAGGTGTACCTGGGAGTGTCGGAGGTGTACCTGGGAGTGTCACAGGAGTACCTGGGATTGTCAGAGGTGTACCTGGCAGCTCAGAGGTGTACCTGGGAGTGTCAGAGGTACCAGGGAGGTCAGGAGGTACCTGGGAGTGTCAGAAGGTACCTGGGAGTGTCAGAGGCCTGGGAGTGTCAGAGGTGTACCTGGCAGTGAGAGGTGTACCTGGGAGTGTCAGAGTTGTATCTGGGAGTGTCGGACGTGTACCTGGGAGGTCAGAGGTGTACCAGGGAATGTCAGTGGAGTACCTGGGAGTGTCAGAGGTGTAAATGGGAATATCGGAGGTACCTAGGGAGTGTCAGGGTGTACCTGGAATGTCGGAGGTGTACCTGTTAGTGTCACAGGAGTACCTGGGATTGTCGAGGTGTGCAGTCTGGTGGTGCACCTGGGAGTGTCAGAGGTGTACCAGGGAGGTCAGAGGTGTACCTGGGAGTGTCAGAGGTGTACCTGGGAGTGTGAGAGGTGTACCTGGGAGTGTGAGAGGTGTACCTGGGAATGGCAGAGGTGTACCTGGAATGTGAGAAGTGTACCAGGGAGTGTCGGAGGTGTACCTGGGAGCGTCCGGAGGTGTACATGGAGTATCAGAGGTGTACTTGGGAGTGTCGGAGGTGTACCTGGGAGCGTGAGAAGTGTACCTGGGAGTGTTGGAGGTGTACCTGGGAGTGTCGGAAATGTACCTGGCAGTGACAGCGGTGTACCTGGGAGTGCTCAGAGGTGTACCAGGAATGTCAGTGGAGTACCTGTTAGTGTCAGAGGTGTACCTGGGAGTGCTGGGAGGTGGCCTGGGAGTGTCAGAGGTGTACCTGGGAGTGTCAGCGGTGTACCAGGGAGTGTCAGTGAAGCACCTGGGAGTTCTCAAAGGTGTACCTGAGAGTATCGGAGGTGTACCTGGAATATCGGAGGTGTAACTGGAATATCGGAGGTGTACCAGGGAGTGTCAGAGGTGTACCTAGGAGTCTCAGAGGTGAACCAGGGAGTGTCAACGGTGTACCTGGGAGTGTCAGGGTGTACCTGAGTGTCAGGGGTGTAACTGGAGTGTCGGAGGTGTAACTGGGAATGTCAGAGGTGTACTATTGAGTGTCAGTGGAGTACCTGAGAGTCTGGTGTACCTGGGAGTATAGAGGTGTACCTGAGTGTCAGTGGTGTACCTGAGAATGGAGGTATACCTAGGAGTGCGGAGGTGTACCTGGGAGTGTCACAGGAGTACCTGGGATTGTCAGAGGTGTACCTGGCAGTCTCAGAGGTGTACCTGGGAGGTCAGAGGCTCAGGGAGTGGTCAGAGGAATACCTAGGAGTGTCAGAGGTGTACCTAGCAGTGTCGGAGGCGGACCTGGGAGTGTCAGAGGTGTACCTGGGATTATCAGAGGTACCTGGGAGTGTGAGAGGTGTACCTGGGAATGTCAGAGGTGTACCTGGGAGTGTAAGAGGTACCTGGGGAGTGTCAGCGGTGTACCTGGGAGGTCGGAGGTGTACCTGAATGGAGAAGTAAAATAGGGAGTGTCAGAGGTACCTAGGGAGTGCTCGGAGGTACCTGGGAGGTCAGAGATGTACCTGGGAGTGTCATAGGTGTATCTGGGAGAGTCGGACGTACCTCGGAGGTCAGAGGTGTACCAGGAATGTCAGTGAGTACTTGGGAGTGTCAGAGGTGTACCTGGGAGTGTCAGAGGTACCTTGGGATGGGAGGTACGAGGAGTGCTTGGAGGTGTACCTGGGAGTGTCACAGGAGTACCTGGGATTGGAAGAGGTACCTGGCAGTCTCAGAGGGGCACCTGGAGGCAGATGTGTACCAGGGAGTGTCAGAGGTGTACCTGGGAGTGTCAGAGGTATCTGGGAGAGTCGGACGTGTACCTCGGACTGTCAGAGGTGTACCAGGAATGTCAGTGGAGTACTTGGGAGTGTCAGAGGTGTACCTGGGAGTGTCAGAGGTGTACCTTGGAGGTCAGAGGTGTACCTGGAGTGTCGGAGGTGTACCTGGGAGTGTCACAGGAGTACCTGGGATTGTCAGAGGTGTACCTGGCAGTCTCAGAGGTGTCTGGGAGTGTCAGAGGTGGCACCAGGGAGGCTGGAGGTGTACCTGGGAGTGTCAGAGGTGTACCTGGGAGCAAGGTGTGAGCCTGGGAGTGTCAGAGGTGTACCTGGCAGTGTCAGAGATGTACCTGGGAGTGTCAGAGTTGTATCTGGGAGTGTCGGACGTGTACCTGGGAGTGTCAGGGGTGGTACCAGGGAATGTCAGGAGTACCTGGGAGTGTCAGGAGGTAAATGGGAATATCGAGGTGTACCTAGGGAGTGTCATGGTGCCTGGGAATGTCGGAGGTGTACCTGTTAGTGTCACAGGAGTACCTGGGATTGTCAGAGGTGTACCTGGCAGTCTCAGTGGGGTACCTGGGAGTGTCAGAGGTGTACCAGGGAGTGTCAGAGGTGTACCTGGGAGTGTCAGAGGTGCACCTGGGAGTGTCAGAGGTACCTGGGAGTGTGAGAGGTGTACCTGGGAATGGCAGAGGTGTACCTGGGAATGTGAGAAGTGTACCAGGGAGTGTCGGAGGTGTACCTGGGAGCGTCCGGAGGTGTACCTGGGAGTATCAGAGGTGTACTTGGGAGTGTCGGAGGTGTACCTGGGAGCGTGAGAAGGTACCTGGGAGTGTTGAGGTGTACCTGGGAGGTCGAAATGTACCTGGCAGTGACAGCGGTGTACCTGGGAGTGTCAGAGGTGTACCAGGGAATGTCAGTGAGTACCTGTTAGTGTCAGAGGTGTACCTGGGAGTGTCAGAGGTGTACCTGGGAGGTCAGAGGTGTACCTGGGAGTGTCAGGGTACCAGGGAGTGTCAGTGAAGCACCTGGGAGTCTCAAAGGTGTACCTGAGAGTATCGGAGGTGTACCTGGGAATATCGGAGGTGTAACTGAATATCGGAGGTGTACCAGGGAGTGTCAGAGGTGTACCTAGGAGTCTCAGAGGAACCAGGAGTGTCAACGGTGTACCTGGGAGTGTCAGGGTGTACCTGGGAGTGTCAGGGTGTAACTGGGAGTGTCGGAGGTGTAACTGGGAATGTCAGAGGTGTACTAGGGAGGTCAGTGAGTACCTGAGAGTCTCAAAGGTGTACCTGGGAGTATCAGAGGTGTACCTGGGAGTGTCAGGAGGTACCTGAGAATATCGGAGATATTCCTGGGAGTGTCGGAGGTGTACCTGGGAGGTCACAGGAGTACCTGGGATTGTCAGAGGTGTACCTGGCAGTCTCAGAGTGTACCTGGGAGTGTCAGGAGGTGTACCAGGAGTGTCAGAGGAATACCTAGGGAGGTCAGGAGGGTGTACCTAGGAGTGTCGGAGGCGTGACCTGGAGTGTCAGAGGTGTACCTGGGATTATCAGAGGTGTACCTGGGAGGTGAGAGGTACCTGGGAATGTCAGAGGTGTACCTGGGAGGTCAGGAGGTGTACCTGGGAGTGTCAGCGGTGTACCTGGGAGTGTCGGAGGTACCTGGGAATGGAGAAGGTACCAGGGAGTGTCAGAGGTGTACCTGGAGTGTCGGAGGTGTACCTGGGAGTGTCGAGATGTACCTGGAGTGTCACAGGTGTATCTGGGAGAGTCGGACGTGTACCTCGGAGTGTCAGAGGTGTACCAGGGAATGTCAGTGAGTACTTGGGAGTGTCAGAGGTGTACCTGGGAGGTCAGAGGTACCTGAGTGTCAGAGGTACCTGGAGAGTGTCGGAGGTGTACCTGGGAGTGTCACAGGATACCTGGGATTGGAAGAGGTGTACCTGGCAGTCTCAGAGGGGGCACCTGGGAGTGTCAGATGTGTACCAGGGAGTGTCAGAGGTACCTGGGAGTGTCAGGAGGTGTACCTGGGAGTGTCAGAGGTGTACCATGGGAGGTCAGAGGTACCTGGCAGTGTCAGAAAGGTACCTGGGAGTGTCAGAGTTGTATCTGGGAGTGTCAGGGGTGTACCAGGGAATGTCAGTGAGTACCTGGGAGTGTCAGAGGTGTAAATGGGAATATCGGAGGAATGGGGAGTGTCATGTGTACCTGGGAATGTCGGAGGGCCTGATAGTGTCACAGGAGTACCTGGGATTGTCAGAGGTGTACCTGGCAGTCTCAGAGGTGTACCTGGGAGTGTCAGAGGTGTACCAGGAGGTCAGAGGTGTACCTGGGAGTTTCAGAGGTGTACCTGGGAGTGTCAGAGGTACCTGGGAGGTGGAGGAGGTGTACCTGAATGGCAGAGGTGTACCTGGGAATGTGAGAAGCACCAGGAGTGTGAGGCACTGGGAGTGTCTCGGAGGTGTACCTGGGAGTGTCAGAGGTGTACTTGGGAGTGTCGGAGGTGTACTCGGAGTGTGAGAAGTGTACCTGGGAGGTTGGGAGGTGTACCTGGAGTGTCGGGAAATTACCTGGCAGTGACAGCGGTGTACCTGGGAGTGTCAGAGGTGTACCAGGGAATGTCAGTGGAGTACCTGTTAGTGTCAGAGGTGTACCTGGGAGTGTCAGGAGGTGTACCTGGAGTGTCAGAGGTGTACCTGGGAGGTCATGGTGTACCTGGGAGTGTCGGAGGTGTACCTGGGAATGTGAGAAGGTACCAGGGAGGTCGGAGGTGTACCTGGGAGTGCTGGGGTGGTGTACCTGGAAGTCTCTGAGGTGCACCTGGGAGGTCAGAGGTGTGCCTAGGGAGTGTCAGATGTGCACTGGGGAGGTCAGGAGGTGCACCTGGAGTGTCTGAGGTGTACCTGGAGTGTCTGAGGTGTACCTGGGAGTCAGCGGTGTACCTAGGAGAGTCAAAGGTGTACCTGGGAGTGTCAGAGGTGTACCTGGGAATGTCAGAGGTGCACCTGGGAGGCCGGAGGTAACTGGGAGTGTCTGGGTACTGGGAGTATCTGGGTGTACCTGGGGAGTGTCTGAGGTGTACCTGGGAGTGTCGGAGGTGTACCTGGGAGTGTCAAGATGTACCTAGGAGGCTGGGAGGTGTATCTGGGAGAGTCGGACGTGTACCTCGGAGTGTCAGAGGTACCAGGGAATGTCAGTGAGCACTTGGGAGTGTCAGAGGTGTACCTGGGAGCCGAGGTGTGCCTGGAGTGCTGCAGGTGCCCGGGAGGTCAGAGGTGTACCTGGCAGTGTCAGAGATGTACCTGGGAGTGTCGGAGTTGTATCTGGGAGTGTCGGACGTGCACCTGGGAGAGAGCCAGAGGTGTACCAGGAATGTCAGTGGAGTACTTGGGAGTGTCAGAGGTGTACCTGGGAGTGTCAGAGGTGTACCTTGGAGTGTCACAGGAGTACCTGATTGTCAGAGGTGTACCTGGCAGTCTCAGAGGTGTATCTGGGAGTGTCAGAGGTACCATGGAGTGTCAGAGGTGTACCTGGGAGTGTCAGAGATGTACCTGGGAGTGCAGAGGTGTACCTGGGAGTGTCGGAGGTGTACCTGGCAGTGTCAGAGATGTACCTGGGAGTCAGAGTTGTATCTGGAGTGTCGGACGTACCTGGGAGAGTCAGAGTGTACCAGGGAATGTCAGTGGAGTACCTAGGAGTGTCAGAGGTGTAAATGGGAATATCGGAGGTACCTAGGAGTGTCAGCGGTGTGCCTGGGAATGTCGGAGGTGTACCTGTTAGTGGTCACAGGAGTACCTGGGATTGTCTGGGAGGTGTACCTGCAGTCTCAGAGGTGTACCTAGGAGTGTCAGAGGTGTACCAGGGAGTGTCAGAGGTGTACCTGGGAGTGTCGGAGGTGTACCTGGGAGTGTCAGGAGATGTATCTGGAGTGTCATAGGTGTATCTGGGAGAGTCGGGACGTGTACCTCGGAGTGTCAGAGGTGTACCAGGAATGTCAGGAGTACTTGGAGCACAGAGGTGTACCTGGGAGTGTCAGAGGTGTACTTGGAGTGTGGGAGGTGTGAGAGGTTGGAGGTGTACTTGGAGTGTCACAGGAGTGGGATTGAAGAGGTGTACCTGGCAGTCTCAGAGGGGTACCTGGGAGATGTGTACCAGGGAGTGTCAGAGGTGTGACCTGGGAGTGTCAGAGGTACCTGGGAGTGTCAGAGGCCTGGGAGTCAGAGGTACCTGGCAGCACAGAAAGGTACCTGGGAGTCAGAGTTGTATCTGGGAGGTCAGGTACCAGGGAATGTCAGTGAGTACCTGGGAGGTCAGAGGTGTAAATGGGAATATCGGAGGTGTACCTAGGAGGTGTAGCGGTGTACCTGGGAATGTCGGAGGTGTACCTGATAGTGTCACAGGAGTACCTGGGATTGTCAGAGGTGTACCTGCAGTCTCAGAGGTGTACCTGGGAGTGTCAGAGGTGACCAGGAGTGTCAGAGGTGTACCTGGGAGTTTCAGAGGTGTACCTGGGAGTGTCAGAGGTGTACCTGGGAGTGTGAGAGGTACCTGGGAATGGCAGAGGTGTACCTGAATGTGAGAAGGTACCAGGGAGTGTCGGAGGTGTACCTGGGAGGTCTGGAGGTGTACCTGGGAGGTCAGAGGTGCATTTTGGGAGTGTCGAGGTGTACCCGAGTGTGAGAAGTGTACCTGGGAGTGTTGGAGGTGTACCTGGAGTGTCGGAATCTACCTGGCAGTGACAGCGGTGTACCTGGGAGGCCAGAGGTGTACCAGGGAATGTCGTGAGTACCTAGTAAGTCAGAGGTGTACCTGGGAGGCTGGGAGGCACCTGGGAGGTCAGAGGTGTACTTGGAGTGTCAGGGTGTACCTGGGAGTAGTCGGAGGTGTACCTGGGAATGTGAGAAGGGGCACCAGGAGTGTCGGAGGTACCTGGGAGTGTCAGCGGTGTACCTGGGAAGTCTCTGAGGTGTACCTGGGAGGTCAGAGGTGTGCCTAGGAGTGTCAGATGTGCACTGGGAGGTCAGAGGCACCTGGAGTGTCTGAGGTGTCCTGGGAGTGTTCGAGGTGTACTGGGAGTGTCATGGTGTACCTAGGAGAGTCAAGGTACCTGGGAGTGTCAGAGGTGTACCTGGGAATGCTGGGAGGTGCACCTGGGAGTGTCGGGAGGTAACTGGGAGTGTCTGGGGTGTACCTGGGAGTATCTGGGTGTACCTGGGAGTGTCTGAGGTGCACCTGGGAGGCCGGAGGTGTACCTGGGAGTGTCAGAGAGTGCACCTGAGAGTGTCAGGAGGTGTATCTGGGAGAGTCGGACGTGTACCTCGGAGTGTCAGAGGTGTACCAGGAATGTCAGTGAGCACTTGGGGAGGTCAGAGGTGTACCTGGGAGTGCCAGAGGTACCTTGGAGTGTCAGAGGTGTACCTGGGAGTGTCAGAGGTGTACCTGGCAGGTCAGAGATGTACCTGGGAGGCTGGGGAGTTATCTGGGAGTGTCGGACGTACCTGGGAGAGTCAGAGGTGTGCCCAGGGAATGTCAGTGAGCACTTGGGAGGCCAGAGGTGTACCTGGGAGTGTCAGAGGTGTACCTTGGAGCAGTCACAAGGAGTACCTGGGATTGTCAGAGTGTACCTGGCAGTCTCAGAGGTGTATCTGGGAGTGTCAGAGGTGTACCATGGAGTGTCAGAGGTGTACCTGGAGTGTCAGAGGATGTACCTAGTGTCAGAGGTGCACCTGGGAGGTGTAGAGGTACCTGGCAGTGTCAGAGATGTACCTGGGAGTGTCAGAGTTATCTGGGAGTGTCGGACGTACCTGGGAGAGTCAGAGGTGTACCAGGGAATGTCGTGGAGTACCTAGGAGTGTGCAGAGGTGTAAATGGAATATCGGAGGTGTACCTAGGGAGGCTGGGGGTACCTGGGAATGTCGGAGGTGTACCTAGTACAGTATGAGTACCTGGGATTGTCAGAGGTGTACCTGGCAGTCTCAGAGTATTAGGAGTGTCGAGGTACCAGGAGTGTCAGAGGTGTACCTGGGAGTGTCAGAGGTGTACCTGGGAGTGTCAGAGGTGTACCTGGGAGTGTGAGAGGTGCCTGGGAATGGCAGAGGTGTACCTGGGAATGTAGGAAGTGTACCAGGAGTGTCGGAGGTGTACCTGGGAGCGTCTGGAGGTGTACCTGGGAGTGTCAGAGTGTACTTGGGAGTGTCGGAGGTGTACCTGGGAGTGCAGAGGTGTACCTAGAGTCAGAGGTGTACCTGGCAGGTCAAAGATGTACCTGGGAGGTCAGGATTTGATCTGGGAGTAGCGGACGTACCTGGGAGTGTCAGAGGTGTACCAGGAATGTCAGTGAGCCTGGGAGGTCAGAGGTGTAAATGGGAATATCGGAGGTGACTTAGGAGTGTCAGGGTGTACCTGGGAATGTCGGAGGTGTACCTGTTAGTGTCACAGAGTACCTGGGATTGTCAGAGGTGTACCTGCAGTCTGAGGCCTGGGAGGTGCACCAGGGAGTGTCAGAGGCCTGGGAGTGTCAGAGGTACCTGGGAGTGTCAGAGGTGTACCTGGGAGTGTGAGAGGTGTACCTGGGAATGGCAGAGGTGTACCTGGGAATGTGAGAAGGTGTACCAGGGAGTGTCGGAGGTGTACCTGGGAGCGTCGAGGTACCTGGGAGTGTCAGAGGTGTACTTGGGGAGATGGAGGTGTACCTGGGAGGGAGAAGGCACCTGGGAGTGTCAGGAGGTGTACCAGAAATGTCAGTGAGTACCTGTTAGTGTCAGAGGTGTACCTGGGAGTGTCAGAGGTGTACCTGGGAGTGTCAGAGGTGTACCTGGGAGTGTCAGTGGTGTACCTGGGAGTGTCGGAGGTGTACCTGGGAATGTGAGAAGGGTACCAGGGAGGTCGAGGTACCTGGGAGTGTAAGCGGTGTACCTGGGAGCTTCGAGGTGTACCTGGGAGTGTCAGAGGTGTGCCTAGGAGTCAGGATGTACACTGGGAGGCTGGGAGGTGCACCTTGGAGTGTCTGGAGGTGTACCTGGGAGTGTCTGAGGCCTGGGAGTGTCAGGCGGTGTACCTAGGAGAGTCAAGGTGTACCTGGGAGTGTCAGAGGTACCTGGAGGTCAGAGGTGCACCTGGGAGGACTGGAGGTGTTAACTGGGAGTGTCTGGGGTGTACCTGGGAGTATCTGGGGTTTACCTAGGAGTGTCTGAGGTGTACCTGGGAGTGTCGGAGGTGTACCTGGGAGTGTCAGAGATGTACCTGGGAGTGTCAGAGGTGTATCTGGGAGAGTCGGACGTGTACCTCGGAGTGTCAGAGGTGTACCAGGGAATGTCAGTGGAGTACTTGGGAGTGTCAGAGGTGTCCCTGGGAGTGTCAGAGGTGTACCTGGAGTGTCAGAGGTGTACCTGGGAGTGTCGGAGGTGTACCTGGGAGGGTCACAGGAGTACCTGGGATTGTCAGAGGTGCACCTGCAGTCTCAGGAGGTGTACCTGGGAGGTGAGAGGTGTACCAGGAGTGTCAGAGGTGTACCTGGGAGGTCAGAGGTACCTGGGAGTGTCAGAGGTACCTGGGAGTGTCAGAGGTGTACCTGGCAGGTCAGAGATGTACCTGGGAGTGTCAGAGTTGTATCTAGGAGTGTCGGACGAGTACCTGGGAGTGTCAGGAGGTGTACCAGAATGTCAGTGGAGTACCTGGGAGTGCAGAGGTGTAAATGGGAATATCGGAGGTGTACCTAGGAGGCCGGGCGGTGTACCTGGGGAATGTCGGAGGTACCTGTTAGTGTCACAGGAGTACCTGGGATTGTCAGAGGTGTGCCTGGCAGTCTCAGAGGTGTACCTGGGAGTGTCAGAGGTGTACCAGGAGTGTCAGAGGTGTACCTGGGAGTGTGTGAGAGGTGTACCTGGGAGTGTGAGAGGTGTACCTGGGAACGGCAGAGGTGTACCTGGGAATGTGAGAAGTGCAAAAGCGAGTGTCGGAGGTGTACTGGGAGCGTCTGGAGGTGATGGGAGTGTCAGAGGTGCTTGGGAGTGTCGGAGGTGCCTGGGAGGTTGGGAGGTGTACCTGGGAGTGTCAGAGGTGTACCTGGCAGGTCAGAGATGTACCTGGGAGGTGTCAGAGTTGTATCTGGGAGTGTCGGACGTGTGGCTGAGTGTCAGAGGTGTACCAGGAATGTCAGGAGTACCTGGGAGTGTCAGAGGTGTAATGGGAATATCGGGAGGTGTACCAGGAGTGTCAGGCGGTGTACCTGGGAATGTCGGAGGTGTACCTGTTAGTGTCACGGGAGTACGGGATTGTCAGAGGTGTACCTGGCAGTCTCAGAGGTGGCCTGGAGTGCCGAGGTGTACCAGGGAGTGCTGAGGTGGCCTGGGAGTGTCAGAGGTGTACCTGGGAGTGTGAGAGGTACCTGGGAATGGCAGAGGTGTACCTGGGAATGTGAGAAGTGTACCAGGGAGTGTCGGAGGTGTACCTGGGAGCGTCCGGAGGTGTACCTGGGAGTGTCAGGAGGTGCATTTTGGGAGGCACGAGGTGTACTCTGGGAGTGAGAAGTGTACTCAGAGTGTTGGGAGGTGTACCTGGAGTGTCGGAATGTACCTGGCAGTGACAAAGGAGGTGTACCAGGAATGTCAGTGAGCACCTGTTAGTGTCAGGAGGTACCTGGGAGGCCAGGAGGTGTACCTGGGAGTGCCGAGGCACTCTGGGAGGTTGCGGTGTGGCCTGGGGAGTGTCGGAGGTGGTACCTGGGAATGTGAGAAGTGTACCAGGGAGTGCCGAGGTGCCTGGGAGGTCATGGTGTACCTGGGAGTGTCTGAGGTGTAATGGGAGCGTCTGGAGGTACCTGGGAGTGTCAGAGGTACTTGGGAGTAAGCCGGAGGTGTACCTGGAGTAAGGGGAGAAGTGTACCTGGGAGCAAGCCAGGAGGTGTACCAGGAAAATGTCAGTGTGAGCCTGTTAGTGTCAGAGGTGTACCTGGAGCAAGCCAGAGGCACTGGGAGCAAGCCAGAGGTACCTGGGAGTGTCAGCGGTATACCTGGGAGGAAATGGAGAGGTGTACTGGGAGTAAAAGAGAAGTGTACCAGGGAGCAATGGGAGGTGTACCTGGGAGTGTCAGCGGTGTACCTGAGAGTCTCTGAGGTGTACCTGGGAGTGTCAGAGGCGTGCTCTAGGAGTGTCAGATGCACACTGGGGAGCGTCAGAGGCAGCACCTTGGAGTGTCTGAGGTGTACCTGGGAGGCCTGAGGTGGGCCTGGGAGTGTCATGGTGCACCCAGGGAGAGTCAAAGGTGTACCTGGGAGTGCTGGGGAGGTGTACCTGGGAGTGCTGTGAGGTGCACCTGGGAGTGTCGGAGGTGTAACTGGGAGTGTCTCAAAAGTACCTGTATACCAAGCTTACTCTAGGAGTGTCTGAGGCAGCCTGGGAGAATGGAGGTACCTGGGAGCACGAGATGTACCTGGGAGCAAGTTGGGAGGTGTATTCTGGGAGAGTCGGGACGTACCAGAGTGTCAGAGGTGTACCAGGGAATGTCAGTGAGCACGGGGAGTGCCAGAGGTGTCCTGGGAGTGTCAGAGGTGTACCTTGAGTGTCAGAGGTGTACTTGGGAGTAAGCCGGGAGGTGTGGCTCTGAGTGTCACAGGAGCACGGGATTGTTGGGAGTAAAATTTGGCAGTCTCCAGAGGTGTACCTGGGAGTGTCAGAGGTGTACCAGGGAGGCCGAGGTGTACCTGAGTGTCAGAGGTGTACCTGGGAGAAGTCAGAGGTGTGCACTCTGGGAGCAAGCCAGGAGGTGTACCTGGCAGTGTCAGAGATGTACCTGGTTGTGCCTGAGTTGTATCTAGGAGTGTCGGACGTGTACCTGGGAGTGTTTGGAAAAAACAGGAATGTCAGTGAGTACCTGGGAGCAAGCCAGAGGTGTAAATGGAATATCGGAGGTGTACCTAGGAGTGTCAGCGGTGTACCGGAAGGAATGTCGGAGGTACCCAGCTAGTGTCACAAGCAGGAGCAATGGGATTGTCAGTACTGGCAGTCTCAGAGGTACCTGGGAGTGCTCAGAGGTGCTCAGGGAGTGTCAGAGGTGTACTTGGGAGTGTCAGGAGGTACCTGGGAGGCCAGGAGGCGTACCTGGGAGGTGAGAGGTGTACCTGGGAACGGCAGGAGGTACCTGGAACGGAGAAGTGTACCAAGGAGTGTCGGAGGTGTACCTGGGAGCGTCTGGAGGTGTACTGGGAGGTCAGGAGGTACTTGGGAGTGTCGGAGGTACCTGGGAGTGTCAGAGGTACCTGGGAGGCCAGGAGGTGTACCTGGCAGTGTCAGAGATGTACCTGGGAGTGTCAGAGTTGGTATCTGGGAGTGTCGGACGTAGCTGGGAGTGTCAGAGGCAGCCAGGGAATGTCAGGAGTACCTAGAAAATAGAGGTGTAAATGGGAATATCGGAGGTGTACCTAGGAGTGTCAAGTGTGTGTACCTGGGAATGTCGGAGGTGTAACTTGTTAGGTGTCAAGCAGGAGTACCTGGGATTGTCAGAGGTGTACCTGGTGTCTCAGAGGTACCTGAGAGTGCTCAGTGGTGTACCAGGAGTGTCAGAGGTACCTGGGAGTGTCAGAGGTGTACCTGGGAGGAGAGGTGTACCTGGGAATGGCAGGAGGTACCTGGGAATGTGAGAGTGTACCAGGGAGGTTGGAGGTGTACCTGGGAGCGTCCGGAGGTGTACCTGGGAGTGTCAGGAGGTGTACTTGGGAGTGTCGGAGGTGTACCTGGAGCGTGAGAAGTGTACCTGGTGAGTGCTGGAGGTGTACCTGGGAGGCCGGAAATGTACCTGGCAGTGACAGCGGTGGGCCTAGGAGTGTCAGAGGTGCGTACCAGGGAATGTCAGGAGTACCTGTTAGTGTCAGGAGGTGTACCTGGGAGTGTCAGAGGTGTACCTGGGAGTAAGCCAGGAGGTACTCTGGGAGCAAGCCAAAAATTTGGGAGAAATGGAGGTGTACCTGGGAATGTGGGAGAAGTGTACCAGGAGTGTCGGGAGGTACCTGGGAGGTTGGCAGTGTCTGAGGTGTACCTGGGAGTGTCAGCGGTGTACCTGGGAGTGTCTGAGGTGTACCTGGGAGGTCAGAGGTGCCCAGGAGGCACCTTGGTGTTCGAGGTGTCCAGAGTGTGCGAGGTGTACCTGGGAGGTTGAAGTGGTACCTAGGGAGAGTCAAGGTGTAACTGGGAGTGTCAGAGGTGTACCTGAATGTCAGTGAGGTGCACCTGGGGAGTGTCGGGAGGGTAACTGGGAATGTCTGGGGTGTACTTGCGAGTATCTGGGTGTACCTGGGAGGTCTTGAGGTGTACCTGGGAGTCCGGGAGGTGTACCTGGGACTGTCGGAGGTGCACACGAGTGTCAGGAGGTACCTGGCAGTGTCAGGCAGTGTACCTGGGAATATCAGAGGTGTATCAGGAGTGTCAGGAGGTGTACCTGGGAGTCTCATAGGTGAAACCAGGAGGACAGGAGGACCTGGAGGTCAGAGGTGTACATGGGAGTATGAGAGGTGTACCTGGGAGATGAGGTGTACCTGGGAGTGTCAGAGGTGTAGGTGGTATCGATGTACTGGGAGTGTGCGAGGTGTCCCTGAGTCTCAAAGGTGACCTGGGAGTATCAGAGTTGTACCTGGGAATACGGGAGGTGTACCTGAGAATATCGGGAGATGTACCTGGAGTATCAGAGGTGTACCAGGGAGGCCGTCGAGCACCTGGGAGTCTCAAAGGTGTACCTGAACATCAGGAGTTGTACCTGGGAATAAGGAACCTGAGAATATCGGAGATGTACCTGGGAGTGTGTCAGAGGTACCTGGGAGTGTCGGAGGTACTTGGGAGTGTTGGACGGTACCTGGAGTGTCAGACGTATTTGGCAGTGTCAGAGGTGTAACTGGAGTGTCAGAGATGTACCTGGAGTGTCAGAGGTGTATCTGGGAGTGTCGGACGTGTACCTCGGAGTGTCACAGGTGTACCAGGAATGTCAGGGAGTACTTGGGAGTGTTAGGTGTCCTGGGAGGTCAGAGGTACCTGGAGTGTCAGGAGGTGACTTGGAGTGTTGGGGAGGTGTGTGCCTAGGAGTGTCAGAGGTGCACTGGGGAGTGTCAGAGGTGCATCTGGAGTGTCTGGAGGTGTACCTGGGAGTGTCTGAGGTGTAACTGGCAGTGCTGTGGTGTACCTGGGAGTGTCTTAGGTGTACCTGGGAGGTCAGAGGTGTACCTAGGAGACAAGGTACCTGGGAGCGTCAGAGGTACCTGGGAGGCCAGAGGTGTACCTGGGGGTCGGAGGTGTAACTGGGAGTGTCTAGGTACCTGGGAGCCTGTGACGTCTGGGAGTTTCAAGGTGTACCTGGGAGTGTCAGAAGGTAACCAGGAGTGTCGGAGGTGCATGGAGTGTCAGAGTTGTATCTGGCAGTGTCATGGTGTACCTGGGAGTGAAAGAGGTGTGCCTGGGAGTGTTCTGGAGATGTACCTGGAAGTGTCTGAGGCACCTGGGAGGTCAGAGAAGTACCAGGAGTCACAGGAGTACCTGGGAGTGTGGAGAGGTGTACCTGCGAGTGTGAGAGGTGTACCCAGAGTGTCTGAGGTGTACCTGGGAGTGTCTGAGGTGTGTAAGGGGAGTGTCTGAGAGTACCTGGAGTAGGTCTGAGGTGTAGCTGAGAGGGTCATGGGAGAACTAGGATTGAAAGAGGTGTACTCGAGGTCAGAGGTGTACCAGGGAGTGTCTGGAGGTGTACCTGGGAGTGTCAGAGGTGTACCAGGGAGGTCAGAGGAATACCTAGGAGGTCAGAGGTGTACCTGGGAGTGTCAGGAGGTGTACCTAGGGATTATCGGAGGTTTTCTGGGGGTGTCGGAGTTGTACCTGGAATGGGTCAAGGTTACACCAGGAGTCGGAGGTGTAACTGGGAGTGCCTGGGTGTACTGGAGTATCTGGGTGTACCTTGGAGTGTCAGAGGTGTGCCTGGGAGTGTCACAGGAGTACCTGAGATTGTCAGGAGTGTGTACCTGGCAGTCTCAGAGGTGTACCTTGGGAGTGTCAGAGGTGTACTCAGGAGTGTCAGAGGTGTACTTGGGAGGCCAGAGGTGTACCTGGGAGGTCAGGTGTAACGGGAGGTTGGAGGTGACGGGAGGTGAGAGGTGTACCTGGGAATGGCAGAGGTGCATGGAATGTGGAGGTACTAGGAGTGTCGGAGGTGTACCTGGGAGTGTCTGGAGGTGTACCTGGAGTGTGGTGAGGTGTGCTTGGGAGTGTCGGAGGTGTACCTGGGAGGTGGAGAAGTGTACCTGGGAGGTTGGAGGTGACCTGGGAGTCGGGAATGTACCTGGCAGTGACAGCGGTGTACCTGGAGGTCAGAGTGTGTACCAGGAATGTCAGTGAGTACCTGTTAGTGTCAGAGGTAATGGGGAGTGTCAGAGGTGTACCTGGGAGGTCAGAGGTAACTTGGGAGTGTCAGCGGTGTACCTGGGAGTGACGGAGGTGTGTACCTGGGAATGTGGAGAAGTGTACCAGGGAGTGGGAGGTGTACCTGGGAGTGTCAGCGTGGTGTACCTGGGAGTCTCTGAGGTGTACCTGGGAGTGTCAGAGGTGTGCCTAGGGAGTGTCAGATGTGCACTGGGAGGTGTGAGGTGCACCTTGAGTGTCAGCGGTGTACCTGGGAGCGTCAGAGGTGTACCTGGGAGTGTCAGAGGTGCACCTGGGAGTGTCGGAGGTAACTGGGAGTGTCTGGGTTACCTGGGAGTATCTGGGTGTACCTTGGAGTGTCAGAGGTGTACCTGGGAGGCCGGAGGTACCTGGGAGTGTCAGGAGGAGGCCTGGGATTGTTGGGAGGTGACCTGGCAGTCTCCAGAGGTGCACCTGGGAGTGCCAGAGGTGTCCAAGGAGGTCAGAGGTGTACCTGGGAGTGCTCAGAGGTGTACCTGGGAGGACAGAGGTGTACCTGGGAGCCAGAGGTGGTACCTGGCAGCAAGCCAGAGATGCACCTGGGAGTGTCAGAGTTGTATCTGGGAAAGTGGACGTACCTGGGAGTGCTGAGGAAAATGGAATGTCAGGAGTACCTGGGAGTGTCAGAGGTGTAAATGAGAACATGGGAGGTGTACCCAGAGTGTCAGGGGCGGTGTACCTGGGAATGTCGGAGGTGTACCTGTTAGTGTCACAGGAGTACCTGGGATTGTCAGAGGTACCTGGCAGTTCCCAGAGGTGTACCTGGGAGTGTCAGAGGTGTACCAGGGAGTGTCAGAGGTGTCTCCTGGGAGTGCTAGAGGTACCTGGGAGTGTCAGAGGTGTACCTGGGAGGTGGAGAGGTGTACCTGGGAATGGAGAGTGACCTGGGAATGTGACAGTGTACCAGAGTGTCGGAGGTGTACTCTGGAGCGTCTGGAGGTGTACTGGGAGTGTCAGGAGGTGGACCTGGGAGGCCGGAGGTGTCCTGGGAGTGTCAGAGGTGTACCTGGGAGGTCAGAGGTGTGTCCTGGCAGGCTGGGAGATGTACCTGGGAGTGTCAGAGTGTATTTGGGAGCAAGCGTGGACGTACTGGGAGTGCAGAGGTGTTCAGGAATGTCAGGGAGCACGGGAGGCCAGAGGTGTAATGGGAGTGTTGGTGGTGTACCTGGAGGTTGTGAGGTGAACTGGGAGGCCAGGAGGTGTACCTGGGAGGCCGGAGGTGTACCTGGGAGCGTGAGAAGTGTACCTGGGAGTGTTGGCGTGTGTCCTGGGAGGCCGGAATGTACCTGGCAGTGACAGGGTGTACCTGGGAGTGCAGAGGTGTACCAGGGAATGTCAGTGGAGTACCTGTTAGTGTCAGAGGTGTACCTGGGAGGCCAGAGTGTACCTGGAAGTGTCAGGAGGTGTACCTGGGAGGTCAGCGGTGTACCTGGGAGGTTGTGAGGTACCTGGGAATGTGAGAAGTGTACCAGGAGTGTCGGAGGTGTACCGAAGTGTCAGGGTGTACCTGGGAGTGTCTGAGGTGTACCTGGGAGTGTCAGGAGGTGTGCCTAGGAGGCCAGATGTGCACTGGGAGTGTCAGAGGCACTTTGGAGTGTTTGAGGTGTACCTGGGAGTGTCTGAGGTGTACCTGGGAGTGTCAGTGCCCCAGAGAGCTGGGTAGCCTGGGAGGTTAGGAGGTACCTGGGAGTGTCGGAGGTAACTGGGAGTGCCTGGGCACGGGAGTATCTTGGGTGTACCTGGGAGTGTCTGAGGTACCTGGGAGGTCAGAGGTGTACCTGGGACTGTCGGAGGTGTACTCGAGTGTCAGAGGTGTACCTGGCAGTGTCAGTGGTGTACCTGGGAATATCGGAGGTGTATCAGGAGTGTCAGAGGTGTACCTGGGAGTCTCATAGGGTGAACCAGGAGTGTCAGAAGAGTACCTGGGAGTGTCAGAGGTGTACATGGGAGTATGAGAGGTGTACCTGGGAGTATCGGAGGTACCTGGGAGTGTCAGGAGGTGTACCAGGGAGGTATCAGATGTGTACTGGGAGGTCAGAGGTACCTGGGAGTTCTGCAAGGTGTACTCTGGGAGTATCAGAGTTGTACCTGGGAATATCGGAGGTGACCTGAGAATATCGGAGATGTACCTGGGAGTGTCAGAGGTGCACCTGGCAGTGTCGGAGGGTGTACTTGGGAGTGTCACCTGGGAGTGTAAGGTGTACTTGCAGTGTCAGAGGTGTACCTCGGGAGGTCAGAGATGTACCTGGAGTGTCAGAGGTGTATCTGGGAGTGTCGGACGTGTACCTCGGAGTGTCACAGGTGTACCAGGAATGTCAGTGAGTATTTCTGGGAGGTCAGGTGTACCTGGGAGTGTAAGAAGTGTACTTGGGAGGTCAGAGGTGTACCTGGGAGGTCAGAGGTGTGCCTAGGAGTGTCAGGAGGCACTGGGGAGCTCAGAGGCATCTTGGAGTGTCTGAGGTGTACCTGGGAGTGTCTGAGGTGTAACTGGCAGTGTCAGTACCTGGGAGGTTCTTTAGGTGTTCCTGGGAGTGTCAGAGGTACCCAGGAGAGTCAAAGGTGTACCTGGGAGTGTCAGAGGTACCTGGGAGGTCAAGAGGTGTACCTGGGGTGTCGGAGGTGTAATCGGAGTGTCTAGGGTACCTGGGTATCTGATGTACCTGGGAGTGTCTTAGGTGTTCCTGGGAGTGTCAGAGGTACCTGGGAGTGTCGGGAGGTGCACATGAGTGTCAGAGTTGTACCCAGTGTCAGCGGTGTACCTGGGAGTGTCAGAGGTGTGCCTGGGAGTGTCTGGAGATGTACCTGGGAGTGTCTGAGGCATACCTGGGAGGTCAGAGAAGCACTAGGAGGTCACAGGAGTACCTGGGAGTGTGGGAGAGGTGCACTTGCGAGTGTGAGAGGTGTACCTAGGAGTGTCTGGAGGTACCTGGGAGGCCTGAGGTGTAGCTGGGAGTGTCTGAGGTACCTGGGAGTGTCTGAGGTAGCTGAGAGGGTCATGGAGAAACCAGGATTGAAAGAGGTGTACCTGGAGTGTCAGAGGTACCAGGGAGGTCTGAGGTACCTGGGAGTGCCAGAGGTTACCAGGGAGGTCAGAGGAATTTAGGAGTGTCAGAGGTGTACCTGGGAGGTTGGGGAGGCCCATGGATTATCGGAGGTTTTCATGGGAGTGCCGGAGTTGTACCTGGGAGTGTCGGAGGCGACCTGGGAGTGACAGAGGTGAACATGGGAGCATCAGAGGTGTACCTGGGAGTGTCAGGAGGTGTACCTGGGAATGTCACAGTTATACCAGGAGGGTCAGTGAAGTACCTGGGAGTCTCAAAGGTGTACCTGGGAGTACGGAGGTGTACCTGGAAATATCGGAGGTGTGCCTAACAGGGAGGTGTACCAGGAGTGTCAGAGGTGTACCTGGGAGTGTTGAGAGGTTTACCTGGGAATGTCGGAGGTGTACCTGGGAGAGAAGTGTACCTGGGAGTGCCGGAGGTGTACCAGGAATGTCAGTGGAGTACCTGGGAGTGTCAGCGGTGTACCTGGGAATATCGGAGGTGTACCTGGGAGTGTCATGTTGTACCTGGGAGTGTCGGAGGTGTACATGGGAGTGTCAAAGGAGCACCTGAGATTGTCAGAGGTGCACCTGGCAGTCTCAGAGGTGTACCTGGGAGTGTCAGAGGTGTACCAGGGAGTGTCAGAGGTGTACCTGGGAGTGTCAGGAGGTGTACCTGGGAGTGTCAGAGGCCTGGGAGTGTCGGAGGTGTACATGGAGTGTCAGGAGGTGTACCTGGCAGTGTCAGCAGTGTACCTGGGAATATCGGAGGTACCTGGGAGTGTAGCGGTGTACCTGGGAGTGTCGGAGGTGTACATGGGAGTGTCACAGGAGTACCTGGAGATTGTCAGAGGTGTACCTGGCAGTCTCAGAGGTGTACCTGGTAGTGTCAGAGGTGTACCAGGAGGTCAGAGGTGTACCAGGGAGTGCCGAGGTACCTGGGAGGTCAGAGGTACCTGGGAGGTCAGAGGTGTACCTGGGAGTGTCAGAGGTGCCAGGGAGTGCCAGAGGAGTCCTGGGAGTGTCAGAGGTACTCGGAGCATGACAGGTGTACCTGAGAGCATCGGAGGTGTACCTGGGAGTGCTGAGGTGGGAGGTGTCCAGATGTACCTGGGAGTGTCAGTGGTGTACCTGGGTGTGTCAAGGGTGTAACTGGGAGTCTCGAAGTGTAACTGCGAATGTCAGAGGACCAGGGAGTGTCAGTGGAGTCCTGGGAGTCTCAAAGGTGAACCTGGGAGACGGGAGATGTACCTGAGAATAACGGAGGTGTACCGGGAGTGTCAGAGGTACCTGGGAGGTCAGGAGTTTGGCAGTGTCAGAGGTGTACCTCGAGTGTCAGAGATGTACCTCGGGAGTGTCAGAGATGTACCTGGGAGGCCGGAGGTGTACCTGGGAGCCGGAGGTGTACCTGGGAGCCTGTGAGGATGTACCTGGAGTGTCAGAGGTGTATCTGGGAGAGCCGGACGGGTACCGGAGGTCAGAGGTGTACCAGGGAATGTCAGTGCAGTACTGGGAGTGTCAGAGGTGTACCTGGGAGGCTCAGAGGTACCTTGGAGTGTCAGAGGTGTACCTGGGAGTGTCACAGGAGTGCCTGGGATTGTCAGAGGTGTACCTGGAAGTGTCGAGATGTACCTGGGAGGTCAGAGTTGTATCTGGGAGTTCGGACGTGTACTTGGGAGTGCAGAGGTGCACCAGGGAATGTCAGTGGAGTACTGGGAGTGTCAGAGGTGTAATGGGAATATCGGAGGTGCCTGGGAGTGTCAGAGGTGTTGGAGTCAGAGGTACCTGGGAGGCTGAGAGGTGTACCTGGGAGTGTCAGAGGTGTACCTGGGAGGTCAGAGGTACCTGGGAGTGCCAGAGGTGACCAGGAAATGTCAGTGGAGTACCTGGGAGCAGAGGTGTAAATGGGAATACTGGAGGTGTACCTAGGAGTGTCAGCGGTGGCCTGGGAATTTCGGAGGTGTACCTGTTAGTGTCACAGGAGTACCTGGGATTGTCAGAGGTGTACTTGGCAGTCTCAGAGCCTGGGAGGTCAGAGGTGCATGGAGTGTCGGAGGTGTACCTGGGAGGTCAGAGATGTACCTGGGAGTGTCAGAGGTGTATCTGGGAGAGTCGGACGTGTACCGGAGTGTCAGAGGTGTACCAGGGAATGTCAGTGCAGTACTTGGGAGTCTGGGAGGTGTACCTGGGGAGTCAGAGGTGTACCTTGGAGTGTCAGAGGTGTACCTGGGAGTGTCTCAGAGTACCTGGGATTGTCAGAGGTGTACCTGGAAGTGTCAGAGATGTACCTCGGGAGTGTCAGAGTTGTATCTGGGAGTGTCGGACGTGTACTTGGGAGGCAGAGGTTGCAAGGGAATGTCAGTGGAGTACCTGGGAGTGTTAGAGGTGTAATGGGAATATCGGAGGTGTACCTAGGAGCATCAGAGGTGACCTGGGAGTGTCAGAGGTACCTGGGAGTGTGGGAGGTACTGGGAGTGTCAGAGGTGTACCTGGGAGTGTCAGAGGTGTACCTGGGAGGCAAGGTACCAGAAATGTCAGGGAGTACCTGGGAGTGTCAGAGGTGTAAATGGGAATATCGGAGGTGTACCTAGAGGGTGTGCGGTGTACCTGAATGTCGGAGGTGTACCTGTTAGTGTCACAGGAGTACCTGGGATTGTCGGAGGTGTACTTGGCAGTCTCAGAGGTGTACCTGGGAGTGTCAGAGGTGCAAAAGGGAGTGTCAGAGGTGTACCTGGGAGTGTCAGAGGTGTACCTGGGAGTGTCAGAGGTGTACCTGGGAGTGTGAGAGGTGTACCTGGGAATGGCAGAGGTGTACCTGGGAATGTGAGAAGGGTACCAGGGAGTGTCGGAGGTGTACCTGGGAGCGTCTGGAGGTGTACCTCGGAGTGTCAGGAGGTGTACTGGGAGTGTCGGAGGTGTACCTGGGAGCGTGAGGTGTGCCTGGGAGTGTTGGAGGTGTACCTGGGAGTGTCGGAAATGTACCTGGCAGGACAGCGGTGTACCTGGGAGTGTCAGAGGTGTACCAGGGAATGTCAGTGGAGTACCTGTTAGTGTCAGAGGTGTACCTGGAGTGTCAGAGGTGTACCTGGGAGTGTCAGAGGTGTAACCTGGAGTGTCAGAGGTGTCCTGGGAGTGTCAGAGATGTACCTGGGAGTGTCGGAGGTGTACCTGGCAGTGGAGAAGTGTACCTGGGAGTGTTGGAGGAGCACCTGGGAGGTCGGACGTGCACTGGGAATGTGAGAAGTGCACCAGGAGTGTCGGAGGTGTACCTGGGAGTGTCGGAGGTACCTGGGAGTGTCAGGGTGTACTTGGGAGTGTCGGAGGCACTGGGAGTGTCATGGGAGTGTCTGGAGGTGTACCTGAGTGTCAGAGGTGTGCCTAGGAGTGTCAGAGGCACTGGGAGTGTCAGAGGTGCATCTTGGAGTGTCTGAGGTACCTGGGAGGTCTGAGGTGTAACTGGCAGTGTGGGTGGTGTACCTGGGAGTGTCTTAGGTGTACCTGAGTGTCAGAGGTGTACCTAGGAGAGTCAAGGTGTACCTGGGAGTGGGAGGTGTACCTGGGAGGTCAGGAGGTGTGCCTGGGAGTGTCAGAGGTGTACCTGGGAGGTGCAGAGGTACCTGGGAGTGTGAGAGGTGTACCTGGGAATGGCAGAGGTACCTGGGAATGTGAGAAGGGACCAGGGAGTGTCGGAGGTGTACCTGGAGTGCCTGGAGGTGTACCTCGAGTGTCAGAGGTGTACTTGGAGTGTCGGAGGTGTACCTGGGAGCGTGAGAAGTGTACCTGGGAGTGTTGGAGGTGTACCTGGGAGCAGTCGGAAATGTACCTGGCAGTGACAGCGGGTACCTGGGAGTGCAGAGGTGTACCAGGGAATGTCAGTGGAGTACCTGTTAGGTGTCAGAGGTGTACCTGGGAGTGTCAGAGGTGTACTGGGAGTGTCAGAGGTGTACCTTGGAGGGTGAGGTACCTGGGAGTGTCAGAGATGTACCTGGGAGGTTGAGGTGTACCTGGCAGTGTGAGAAGTGTACCTGGGAGTGTTGGAGGAGTACCTGGGAGTCGGACGTGACCTGGGAATGTGAGAAGTACCAGGGAGGTCGGAGGTGTGCCTGGGAGGCTGAGGTGCCTGGGAGTGTCAAGGGTGTACTGGGAGTGTCGAGGTACCTGGGAGTGTCAGCGGTGTACCTGGGAGTGTCTGGAGGTGCACCTGGGAGTGTCAGGTGTGCCTAGGAGTCAGAGGTGCACTGGGGAGGCCAGGCATCTTGGAGTGTCTGAGGTGTACCTGGGAGTGTCTGAGGTGTAACTGGCAGTGTGGGTGGTGTACCTGGGAGTGTCTTAGGTGTACCTGGGAGTGTCGAGGTGTACCTAGGAGAGCAAGGCTGTTGGGAGTGTCAGAGGTGTACCTGGGAGTGTCAGAGGTGTACCTGGGTGTCGGAGGTGTAACTGGGAGTGTCTGGGGTGTACCTGGAGTATCTGGGATGTACCTGGGAGTGTCTAATGTACCTGGGAGTGTCAGAGGTGTACCTGGGAGTGTCGGAGGTGTACGTGGAGTGTCAGAGTTGTACCTGGCAGTGTCAGCGGTGTACCTGGGAGTGTCAGAGGTGTGCCTGGGAGTGTCTGAGATGTACCTGGGAGTGTCTGAGGTATACCTGGGAGTGTCAGAGAAGTACCAGGGAGTGTCACAGGAGTACCTGGGAGTGTGAGAGGTGTACCTGCGAGTGTGAGAGGTGTACCCAGGAGTGTCTGAGGTGTATCTGGGAGTGTCTGAGGTGTAGCTGGGAGTGTCTGAGGTGTACCTGGGAGTGTCTGAGGTGTAGCTGAGAGGGTCATGGGAGAACCAGGGATTGAAAGAGGTGTACCTCGGAGTGTCAGAGGTGTACCAGGGAGTATCTGAGGTGTACCTGGGAGTGTCAGAGGTGTACCAGGGAGTGTCAGAGGAACATGGGAGGTCAGAGGTGTACCTGGGAGGCCAGAGGTGTACCTAGGATTATCGGAGGTTTTCCTGGGAGGTCGGAGTAGCCTGGGAGTGTCGGAGGCGGACCTGGGAGTGTCAGAGGTGAACATGGGAGTATCAGAGGTACCTGGGAGGTCAGAGGTGTGCCTGGGAATGTCAAGGTTACACCAGGGAGTGTCAGTGAAGTACCTGGAGTCTCAAAGGTGTACCTGGGAGTATCGGAGGTGTACCTGGAAATAACGGAGGTGTACCTGGGAATATCGGAGGTGTACCAGGGAGTGTCAGAGGTGTACCTGGGAGTGTCAGAGGTTTACCTGGGAGGTGGAGGTGTACCTGGGAGTGTGAGAAGTGTACCTGGGAGTCTCGGAGGTGTACCAGGGAATGTCAGTGGAGTACCTGGGAGTGTCATGGTACCTGGGAAGATTGGAGGTGTACCTAGGAGTGTCAGCGGTGTACCTGGGAGTGTCGGAGGTGTACCTGGGAGTGTCACAGGAGTACCTGAGATTGTCAGAGGTGTACCTGGCAGTTTGAGAGGTGTACCTGGGAGTGCAGGGAGGTGTACCAGGGAGTGTCAGAGGTACCTGGGAGTGTCAGAGGTGTACCTGGGAGTGTCAGGAGGTGTACCTGGGAGTGTCGGAGGTGTGCATGGAGTGTCAGAGGTACCTGGCAGTGTCAGCGGTACCTGGGAATATCGGAGGTGGGGAGTGTCAGAGGTGTAATTGGGAGTCTCATAGGTGAACCAGGGAGTGCCAGAGGAGTTCCTGGGAGTGTCAGAAATGTACCTGGGAGCATGAGAGGTGTACCTGAGAGCATCGGAGGTGTACCTGGGAGTGTCAGAGGTGTACCAGGGAGGTATCAGATGTGTACCTGGGAGTGTCAGTGATGTACCTGGGTGTGTCAAGGGTGTAACTGGGAGTCTCGGAAGTGTAACTGCGAATGTCAGAGGTGTACCAGGGAGGTCAGGTGAGTACCTGGGAGTCTCAAAGGTGTACCTGGGGTATCGGGAGGTACCTGAGAATATCGGAGGTAATGGGAGTGTCAGAGGTACCTAGGAGTGCTGAGAGGTGTACCTGGGGTGTCGGAGGTACTTGGGAGTGTCGGACGTGTACCTGGGAGTGTCAGAGGTGTACTTGGCAGTGTCAGAGGTGTACCTGGAGGTCAGAGATGTACACGAGTGTCAGAGATGTACCTGGGAGGCCAGAGGTGTTTCTGGGAGTGTCGGACGTACTGGAGTGTCAGAGGTGTACCAGGGAATGTCAGTGGAGTACGGAGGTCAGAGGTGTACCTGGAGGGAGTGTGTGGCCTTGGAGTGTCAGAGGTGAACCTGGGAGTGTCAGAGGTGTCCCTGGGAGTGTCGGAGGTGTACCTGGGGAGTGTGAGAAGTGTACCTGGGAGGTTGGAGGTGCACTGGAGTGTCGGAGGTACCTGGTAGACAGCGGTGTACCTGGGAGTGTCAGAGGTGTACCAGGAATGTCAGTGGAGTACCTGGGAGTGTCAGAGGTGTACCTGGGAGGTCAGAGGTGTACCTGGGTGTATCAGAGGTGTACCTGGGAGTGTCGCTGTACCTGGGAGTGTCGGGGGTACCTGGGAATGTGAGAAGTACCATAGGGAGTGTCGGAGGTGTTCCTGGGAGTGTCGGAGGTGTACCTGGGAGTGCATGGGGTGTACTTGGGAGGTCGAGGTACCTGGGAGTGTCAGCGGTGTACCTGGGAGTGTCAGCGGTGTACCTGGGAGTGTTTGAGGTAACGGGAGTGTCAGGAGGTGTGCCTAGGAGTGTCAGAGGTGCACTGGGAGTGTCAGAGGTGCACCTTGGAGTGTCTGAGGTACCTGGGAGTGTCTGAGATGTAACTGGCAGTGTCAGCGGTGTACCTGGGAGTGTCTTAGGTGTACCTGGAAGTGTCAGAGGTGTACCTAGGAGAGTCAAAGGTGTACCTGGGAGTGTCAGAGGTGTACCTGGGAGTGTCAGAGGTGTACCTGAAGTGTCGGAGGTGTAACTGGGAGTGTCTGAGGTTTACCTGGGAGTATCTGGAGTGTACCTGGGAGTGTCTAAGGTGTACCTGGGAGTGTCACAGGAGTACCTGCGATTGTCAGAGAGGTACCTGGCAGTCTCAGAGGTCTACCTGGGAGTGTCAGAGGTGTGCCTGGGAGTGTCAGGAGGTGTACCTGGGAGTGCGGAGGTGTACATGGAGTGTCAGAGGTGTACCTGGCAGTGTCAGCGGTGTACCTGGGAATATCGGAGGTGTATCAGGGAGTGTCAGAGGTGTAACTGGGAGTCTCATAGGTGAACCAGGAGTGTCAGGAGAGCACGTGGGAGTGTCAGAGGTGTACCTGGGATGTCAGGGTGTACCTGGGAGTGTCAGCAGTGTACCTGGGAGTGTCTGAGGTGTACCTGGGAGTGTCAGAGGTGTGCCTAGGAGTGTCAGAGGTGCACTGGAGGCCAGAGGTCCACCTTGGGTGTCTGAGGTGTACCTGGGAGTGTCTGAGATGCAACTGGCAGGTCAGGCGGTGTACCTGGGAGTGTCTTAGGTGTACCTGGGGTGTCAGAGGTACCTAGGAGAGTGAAAGGTGTACCTGGGAGTGTCAGGAGGTACCTGGAAGTGTCGAGGTGTAACTGGGAGTGTCTGGGTTTACCTGGGAGTATCTGGGTACCTGGGAGTGTCTAAGGTGTACCTGGGAGTGTCACAGAGCACCTGCGATTGTCAGAGGTGTACCTGGCAGTCTCAGAGGTGCACCTGGGAGTGTCAGAGGTGCCTGGGAGTGTCAGGAGGTGTACCTGGGAGTGTCGGGAGGTGTGCACATGGAGTGTCAGAGGTGTACCTGGCAGTGTCAGCGGTACCTGGGAATGGAGGTGTATCAGGAGCAAGGAGGCACTGGGAGTCTCAGGTGAACCAGGGAGTGTCAGAGGAGTACCTGGGAGTGTCAGAGGTGTACCTGGGAGTAAGGAGAGGTGTACCTGAGAGTATCGGAGGTGTACCTGGGAGTGTCAGAGGCACCAGGGAGGCATCAGATGTACCTGGGAGTGTCAGTGGTGTACCTGGGTGTGTCAAGGGTGTAACTGGGAGTCTCTGGAAGTGTAACTGCGAATGTCAGAGGTGTGTACCAGGAGGTCAGTGGAGTACCTGGGAGTCTCAAAGGTGTACCTGGGAGACGGGAGGTGTACTGAGAATATTGGAGGTGTACCTGGGAGGTCAGAGGTGTACTCGGGAGTGTCAGAGTACCTGGGAGTGTCGGAGGTGTATTGGGAGTGTCGGACGTGTACCTGGGAGTGTCAGAGGTGTACTGGCAGTGTCAGAGGTGTACCGGAGTGTCAGAGATGTACCTCGGAGTGTCAGAGAGATGTACCTGGGAGTGTCAGGAGGGTATCTGGGAGAATGGACGTACCCTCGGAGTGTCAGAGGTGTGCACCAGGAATGTCAGTGGAGCACTTGGGAGTGCTGGGAGGTGTACCTGGGAGTGCTGAGTGGTGTACCTGGTGGAGTGTGTCAGATGGTACCTGGAAGGCTGAGGTGTACCTGGGAGTGTCGGAGGTGTACCTGAGGGAGAAGTGTGCCTGGGAGTGTGGAGGTGCCTGGGAGCTGGAGGTGTACCTGGCAGTGACATGGTGTACCTGGAGTGCTGAGGTGTACCAGGAATGTCGGTGGGAGGCCTGGGAGTCAGAGGTGTACCTGGTAGTGTCAGAGGTGTCACCTGGGAGTACTCAGAGGTGCACCTGGGAGGCTGGGCGGTGTACCTGGGAGTGTCGAGGAGCAAATGTGAGAAGTGGCACCAGGGAGTGTCGGGAGGTGTACCTGGGAGTGTCGGAGGTGTCCTGGGAGTGTCAGGGTGTACTTGGGAGTGTCGGAGGTGCACTGGGATGACAGCGGGTGCCTGGGAGTGTCTGAGGACCTGGAGAGCCAGAGGTGTGCCTAGAGTGTCAGGAGGTGCACTGGGAGGTCAGAGGTGCACCTGGAGTGTCTGAGGTGTACCTGGGAGTCTGGAGGTGTAACTGGCGTGTCATGGTGTACCTGGGAGAGGTGTGCCTGGAGTGTCAGAGGTGTACCTAGGAGAGTCAAAGGAGTACCTGGGAGGCCAGAGGTACCTGGGAGTGCTAGGAGGTACCCGGGAGTAAGCCGGAGGTAACTGGGAGTGTCTGGGGTGTAACTGGCAGTTGTCAGGTGTACCTGGGAGTGTATTAGGTGTGCCTGGGAGTGCTGAGAGGTGTACCTAGGAGAGCAAAGGAGTACTCGGAGTGTCAGAGGTACTGGGAGTGTCAGAGGTGTACCCGGGAGTGTGAGAAGTGCCTGGGAGGCTGGAGGTGTACCCGGGAGTGTCGTGGAGGTGTACCTGGTGAAATGACAGTGGCAGCCTGGGAGTGTCAGGTAAACCAGGAATGTCATGGGAGTACCTGGGAGTGTCAGAGGTGTGCCTGGAGCAACAGAGGTGTACCTGGGTGTATCAGAGGTGTACCTGGGAGCACAAGGCTGGTACCTGGGAGTGTCGGGGTGTACCTGGAATGTGAGAAGTGTGCCAGGGAGTGTCGGGAGGTGTTCCTGGGAGGTCGGAGGTACCTGGGAGTGTCAAGTGTACTTGGGAGTGTCGGGAGGTGGCCTGGGAGGCTGGGGCGGTGTACCTGGGAGTGTCATGGTGTACCTGGGAGGCGTCTGAGGTACCTGGGAGTGTTGAGAGGTGCCCAGGAGTGTCAGAGGCACTGGGAGTGTCAGAGGTGCACCTGAGTGTCTGAGGTGTACCTGGAGTGCCTGGAGATGCAACTGGCAGTGTCAGGCGGTGTACCCGGGAGTGTCTTAGGTGTACCTGGGAGTGTCAGAGGTGTACCTTAGGAGAGTCAAAGGTGTACCTGGGAGGCCAGAGGTACCTGGGAGGTCAGAGGGTACCCGGAAGTGTGGAGGTGTACTGGGAGTGTCTGGTTACCTGGGAGCATCTTGGGGTGTACCTGGGAGTGCCTAAGGTGTACCTGGGAGTGCCAGAGGTGTACCCGGGAGTGTCGGAGGTGTGCTAGAGTGGTCAGGAGGTGTACCTGGCAGTGTCAGTGTGTACCTGGGAGTAGCCGGGAGGTGTACCTGGGAGTGTCACAGGAGTACCTGGGATTGTCAGGAGGTGTTCCTGGCAGTCCCAGAGGTGTACCTGGGAGCGCAGAGGTGTACCAGGGAGTGTCAGAGGTGTACCTGGAGTGTCAGAGGTACCTGGGAGTGTCAGAGGTGTACCTGGGAGCTCAGAGGTGTACCCCAGTGGAAGCCAGAGATGTACCTGGGAGTGTCAGAGTTGATAGTGGGAGGTCAGACGTGACCTGGGAGCGTCAGAGGTGTACCAGGAATGTCAGGAGTAGCCTGGGAGTGTCAGAGGTGACCTGAGAGTGTCAGAGGTACCGGGAGCGTCAGGAGGGTGTACCTGGGAGTGTCAGAGGTGTACCTGGGAGTAAGCCAGAGGTGTACTTGGGAGGCCAGAGGTGTACCTGGGAGGTCAGAAGTGTACCTGGGAAAGGGAATTGTTCTCAGAGGTTTGGAGGTGTACCAGGGAATGTCAGTGAAGCATGTGGGAGTGCTCAGAGGTGTACCTGGGAATGTCGGAGGTGTACCTAGAGTGTCAGCGGTGTACCTGGGAGTGTCGGAGGTGTACCTGTTAGTGCCAGAGGAGTACCTGGGATTGCCGAGGTGTTCCTGGCAGGTCCCAGAGGTGTACCTGGGAGTGTCAGGGAGGTGCACGGGAGGTCAGAGGTGTACCTGGGAGTGTCAGGAGGTGTGCCCTGGGAGTGTCAGAGGTGTACCTGGGAGCATGGGGAGGTTTACCTGGGAGTGCCAGAGGTGTACCTGGAAATGTCAGAGGTATACCAGGAAAGTGTCAGTGAAGTACCTGGGAGTCTCAAACGTACCTAGAGCACGGGAGGTGTACCTGGGAATATCGGAGGTGTAACTGGGAATATCGGAGGTGTACCAGGAGGCCAGAGGTGTACCTGGGAGTCTCAGAGGAGAAACCAGGGAGCGTCAGAGGTGTACCTGGGAGTGTCAGGGTGTAACTGGGAGTGCCGGAGGTGTAATGGGAATGTCAGAGGTGACCAGGAGTGTCAGTGAGTACTCTGGGAGTTCTCAGAGGTGTACCTGGAGTATCGGAGGTGTACCTGGGAGTATGAGCCTGGGAGTGCTGGGAGGTGTACCTGGGAGTAACAGAGGCCTGAGTGTCAGGTACCTGGGAGTCAGGGTGTAACTGGGAGTGTCGGATGTGTACTGGGAATGTCAGAGGTGTACCAGGGAGGTCAGGTGAGTACCTGGGAGTTCTCAAAAACTGGGAGTATCGTAGGTGTGGCCTGGGAGTAACAGAGGTGTACCTGGGAATATCGGAGGTGTACCCAGAGGTCATGCGGTACCTGGGAGTAAGCCGAGGTGTACCTGGGAGTGTCACAGGAGCACCTGGGATTGTCAGAGGTGTACCTGGCAGTCTCTGAGGTACCTGAGATTGTCAGAGGTGTACCAGGAGTGTCAGAGGTGTACCTGGGAGTGTCAGAGGTGCACTGCGAGAGCCTGAAAGGTTTACCTGGGAGTGTCGGAGTTGTACCTGGGAGGTCGGAGGTGGGAGTGTCAGAGGTACCTGGGAGTATCAGAAGTGTACCTGGGAGTGTGAGAGGTGTACCTGGGAATGTCAGAGGTGTACCAGGAGTGTCATGGTGCACCTGGGAGTGTCGGTGGTACCTGAATGTGAGAAGTACCACGAGTGTCGGAGGTACCTGGGAGCACGGGAGGTGTACCTGGGAGTGTCAGAGATGTACCTGGGAGTCAGGATGTATTCGGGAGAGTCGGGCGTACCGGGAGTGTCAGAGGTACCAGGAATGTCAGGAGCACGGGAGTGTCAGAGGTACCTGGGAGTCAGAGGTGTACCTTGGAGTGTCAGAGGTGCCTGGGAGTGTCAGAGGTGTACTTGGGAGGGCAGAGGTGTACCTGGGAGCATCAGAAGTGTACTGGGAGTGTGAGAGGTGCACGGAATGTCAGAGGTGTACCTGGGAGTGTCAGCGGTGCACCTGGGAGCAAGTCGGTGGTACCTGGGAATGTGAGAAGTGGCACCACGGAGTGTCGGAGGTACCTGGGAGAGCGGAGTGTACCTGGGAGTGTCAGAGATGTACCTGGGAGTGCTCAGAGGTATTCTGGGAGAGTCGGACGTGGTACCCGGAGTGTCAGAGGTACCAGGGAATGTCAGTGAGTACTTGGGGGAGTGTCAGGGGTGTAACTGGGAGTGTCGGAGGTGTAACTGGGAATGTCAGAGGTGTACCAGGGGATTGTCAGTGAGTACCTGGTGTTCTAAAGGTGCCTGGGAGTATAAGAGGTGTGCCTGCGAATATCGGAGGTACTGGGAATATTGGGTGTACTTAGGAGTGCTGGGAAGGCGGCGTACCTGGGAGTGTCGGAGGGCCTGGGAGTGTCAGAGAGTACCTGGGATTGTTGGAGTGTATTGGCAGTGTCAGAGGTGTACCTGGGAGTGTCAGAGGTACCTGGGAGGTCAGAGAAATACTCTAGAGTGTCAGATGTACCTGGGAGAGTCAGAGGTGTACTTAGGGAGGACCTGGAAGTTTGCCTGGGCGTAGGTTATGTATATAAGCTACCGTGCCGAGTAGCAAACTCCTGCATATAAGCTATTGTGCCGAGTAGCAATCTTGTATATATACAATGCCGAGTAGCAAATTCCTGGTATATATGCTAGTACAAAGCGAGAAGGAAATTCCTGTATATGCCATTGTGCCGAGTATTTATATATATCACCACGTGGCAACACTGCACGTTAGTAGCAATTTTGTTTCCGGAAGCGTTAATGTGGCAAGGCAGCCTCAGTCTGACTGTGTGAAGCGTGTGCATGGCCACGCGAGTCACCACTGTATTTTTATCTATACAAACGGACTTCAGTGTTACTTAAAGTTTCTTCACTGCATTTTTGGGAATGATTAGTAATCACCACTGGGAGTGAGCTGGAGTTGTACCTGGGAGTTCGTCGGAAGCGGACCTGGGAGGCCAGAGGTGTACCTGGGAGATCAGAGGTACTGGGTGAGTCAGAGGTGTACCTGGGGAATGTCAGAGGTATACCAGGGAGTGGGGTCAGTGAAGTACCTGGGGAGTGTCGGAGGTACCTGGAGTGTGTGAGAAGGGGTACCTGGGAGTGTTGTGATGTGTACCTGGGAGTGTGGAGGGTGTACCTGGCAGTGTCAGCGAGATGTACTTGAAGTGTCAGAGGTGTACTAGGGAATGTCAGTGGTGGGCCTGGGAGGTCAGGAGGTGTACCCGGGAGTGCCGGAGGTGTACCTGGGGGTGTCACAGGAGTACCTGGGATTGTTGGGTACATGGCAGTGCTGGGAGGTGAACCTGGGAGTGTCAGAGATGTACCTGGGAGCTTCAGAGGTGTATCTGGGAGTGTCGGACGTACCTGGGAGTGTCAGAGGTGTACCAGGAATGTCAGTGGAGACACTTGGGAGGTCAGAGATGTACCTGGGAGTGTCAGAGGTGTACCTTGGAGTGTCAGTGTGTACCTGGGAGTGTCAGAGGTGTACCTGGGAGTGTCGGAGGTGTACCTGGGAATGTGTTATGTACCTGGGAGTGTCGTGGAGGTGTACCCATGTCATGGTGTACCTGGAGTGTCAGAGGTGTACCAGGAATGTCAGTGGAGTACCTGGGAGAGTCAAAGGTGTACGGGAGTGTCAGAGGTAACTTTGGAGTGTAGAGGTACCTGGGAGTGTTTGATGTATACCTGGAATGCCAGAGTGAATACCAGGAGTATCATTGAAGTACCTGGGAGTTCCCAAAGGTGTACCTGGGAGTCATCGAGGTGTACCTGGGAATATCGGGAGGAACTAGGAGTGTCATAGGTGTACCTGGGGAGTCTCAGATGGTTCTCAGTGAGTGTTGGAAGAGTACTTGGGAGTGTCAGAGGTGTAACTGGGGAGTATCGGGAGGTGTAATGGGAGTACGGGAGGTGTACCTGGGAGGACAGGAAGGCACCTAGGAGTATAAGAGTGGTACTGGGAGTTCTGGGAGGTGTACCTGGGAGTGTCATGGTGAAACTGGGAGTGCTGAGGTAACCAGAATGCCAGAGGTACCAGGGAGTGTCAGTGAGTACCTGGGGAGTTCTCAAAGGGGTACTCTGGGAGTGTCGGGAGGTGTGTGGGAGTGTTGCAGGAGTGCCTGGATGTTGTGGAGGTACATGGCAGTAAGACAGAGGTGTACCTGGAGTGTGAGAGGTGTAAAAGGAGTGTCAGGAGTGAATACCTAGAAGTGTCTGGAGGTGTACCTGGGAGTGTCAGAGATGTACCTAGGAGCAAAGGAGGTTTTACCTGGGAGTGTCGAATTTTGTACCTGGGAGCAAGTCGGAGGCGGACCTTGAAGTGTCAGAGGTGTGGGATGGGAGATCAGAGGTATGCCTGGGAGGTGTGGAGGTGTACCTGGGAATGTGGGGAGGTGCAACAGGGAGTGTCAGTGAAGTACCTGGGGAGCTCAAGGTGCACATGGGGAGAACGATGTGTACCTGGGGAATTGGGAGGTGTGGCCTGGGAATATTGAGGTGTACCAGGGAGTAAGAGGTGCTCAAGTCTCAGGAAACCAGGGAGTGTCAGAGGAGTACTCTGGGAGTGTCAAAAAATGGGATTATTGAGGTACTAGGAGTATGGGAGGTGTACCTGGGAGAGTCAGAGGTGTACCTGGGAGTATGGGAGGCATACCTGGGAGTGTGGGAGGTGACCTGGGAGTGTCAGGGTGTAACTTGGGAGTCAGGAGGTGTAACTGGAATGTCAGAGGAGGTCAGTGAGTACAGTGGGGAGTCTGGGTGTATTTGGGAGTGTCAGAGGTGTACCTGGGAATACGAGGTAAATGGGAGGCCAGAGGTGTACTAGGGAGTGTGTGTGGAGTACTGGGAGTGTCATGTGCCTGGGAGGTTGGGAGGTGTAATGGGAGTAAGCCAGAGGTACTTATATTTCCTACCACGAGACACACAGAAATAATGAAATATGACGTACTCAAAAATGAAAGTACTGAAGTGATTAATGTTTCAGAAGGACTTACTGTATTTTACCACAGAAACAACACTCAAAATAGGTAAAATGGGGACGCTACCATAAAATGAGTACAGTCACATAATATGACAGCAATACGTACTGAACGAAGTGGTCACTGAT